>NC_134474.1:17920320-17969822 GCF_964194025.1 Convolutriloba macropyga
AATTACTATACATTACAAACCGAGTTACTGTTAAAGTCCATTGTTTTGAAAACAGAAGTCAACAATCAAAAACGGAGGTAAATGCTCGAACAGAAAGAAGTCAAAATTCAGGTCATGAACAAACTTGCTTTCTGCTAAAAAAACGGAAACGACTCGAATTGTCGTGCATTATAATCTCTCACCTAACCTTACCGAAATCAGAACATCAAAATAGACAAGAGAAAAAAAAACAAAACAGCCCAACAAACCACACTAAAGTGTTTTAAAAAAGCCGACACTTTTTTAGGTGCGGGAGAACTAGTTGGGGTGGGTTGATAGATGGGTTGGGGAGGTGGGTTGTGCTGGGGTAGTTGGAGGGGGTAGGTGGAGGTAGTTAGGTGAAGGGAGGGGGTAGTTTGGGGGGTAGGGGTAGGGGGGGGGGGGGTAAGTTGGGACGGGGGTAGGCAGGTGGTGGGGGGGGGGGGGGGGTAGGTAGGTGGGTGGGTGGGAAGATAGGTTGGGGAGATGGGTAGTGCTGGGGTAGTTGGGGGGTAAGTGGGGGGGAGGTAGGTGGGGGTAGCTAAGTGAAGGGAGGGGGTAGGGGTGGTGCGGCGGGGGAGGGGGGTTGTGGGGGCGGTGGGGGGATAGGTAGGTGTTGACGTGGGTAGATAGGTGGTGGGGGGTGGCTTGTGCGGTGTAGTTTAGATAATTACGGGTGACTTTCATAGGAACAAAAAATCTCAAAATGAACTCTTCTTATTGAACATTACCAGCAGTTCCCAATTACTATACATTACAAACGAAGCTACTGTTAAGGTTCAGTATTCGAAAAAAGAAGTCAACAATCAAAATTGGAGGTAAATGCTCGAACAGAAAGAGGTCAAAATTCAAGTCATGAACAAGCTTGATTTCTGCTAAAAAAAACCTGTAGAATCTCAATACTCCTCTTCGAGTCGTAAAAACCTGTAGAATCTCAATACTCCTCTTCGAGTCGTAAAAAGATACTCACAATTACAATAATTGCTATGAACTGCGTTCAAGAGCAATTAAAAACTGACGGTGAGGATGATTCAGACGTTTGTGTTTCTTTCAAAAGAACGAACATAGTTTTGCTTGAACAGCAGCAACCTGCCTTCAGATTTTTGTCCATGTTTATTGAAGAAACAAACTGTTTGTTTGAGATTTTTACAAAAGGTTTGAATTTTGAGCCGCCAAAGTTTGCGAAGCGACGTAGTAAAACTTTCAAACACCAAACAAAATTGGAATCAAAAATAAAACTGGGAGTTTTGAAAAATACACACTCAAATGATTTTAAGAAACTTTCTCATCAAATTAATGAGCTCTAGGTTATCTGGAATTGAAATCAAGAACTTATTTTGTGTTAGATTTTTATGTATAGCGATAAACTTTGAATAACTGAAGCTGATCATTTAAAACAATGCAACACGATTAAAGCTGTTAAAATTGAATAATTTTTTTTTGTAGATCGATCAATCAATTCAATAGTGTTAACTGATTGATCTCTATGTAAACAGAAGAGCAATGATAACGGCACCAGAATGGAATAACTAGCTTGGTTTTTTTAATTGGTTTATTTTGTCCTTATTTTTCTGTTTTTGCCACTTTTCTAAGCTTGCCAAACTTTTTTAATACCCTTTACTGTTTTGCTAACTTCAATTGAAAATTGTAATTCACCTTCCCTTCCTCTATGCTTGCTTCAATACCAATCATAAATAATTTTTTGAATCTTCTATTTCACAAAAAGGCAGTATGTGAAATCATATTGAAAAAAAAATTGCGAAAATTGAGTTCTAATTGCTATATACCTAAATTTATGCATGTATACTTTCCACAAAACTATTGAAAAGCAGTGAAAATGTACCTATCATTTTTCAATTTGGAGAAATACAATCCATAGAGAGTTACAATCCATAAAAAACTGAACAATCTCTCGAATCAGACTTGAAGTCTGGAAAAAAGATTGCAGAAAAATGTTCACGTCAAAAAATGGCATAAAAGGCGCCTTTGCCAAACAGTGCACAAAAACCATTGTGCAAACTCAAAATATAAATCGTTTTCGACACGCCATGCATATAAAAAAATTTCTGCTTTCTGGATAGTTCTCGTTGGAGATCATTGCTAACACACACCCTACATAGATTTTTACGCAAAGTTCTGCAAAAAGTTCAGCTTCAATCAACTGAATTATTGATCGAGTGTCTCTCCTCGGATGGTTTTTACTGTTTAACTAATATGGAGAATCTATTGGTTACACCGACTGAAACTGATACGATTAAAAACAACCCCTGCAACGTGTGTCTGACAAACTCCCACCAAATTTAATTTTTTTTTACTTCTACGGAACAAGTCCTGCACGTCAAATAAATGTTTTTGGTGCAAAGTTGTGATTAACATTTATAGAGTAAATTGTACCTCCATATATGATTTCACTCTACTTCATGGGTTTGACCATTAGTTGCGGCCAAGTGTTGTAGCCGCTATTGCTTGAAAATGATGATCAAATCAATTTTATTTGTTAATGAAATGTCTCCACAAAATCAGGGTTCCAAAGTTTAGAAAACAATTTTCTTTTTCTGTGTATGTGTGTTTTAGTTGAGTTTCACGTGAAAACTTCACAAGCAACCCCGTTTTGGTCACAGGTTGACAAAAACGCTTTCCGTTTGGCACAAAAGCTCTTTTTCTCGAACATTGTTAACCTTCCTCTCTCAAACTTTCTTTGAGATTTTGAACAAACAAGGAGCAAATTAGCAAGAACTAAAGCAGTGTTGCTTTAGTTTGGGGAAAAATTAGCTTTAACTCTGTGTCGCAATTAGAAAACAGACGTTTTCTAATTGCGACAAAGAGTTAAAGCTAATTTTTCCCCAAATTGAGGAACACATTCCGCTGATTGGTCCAAATTTCTCCTCATATAATGAAAAAAAAAACTACCCTTCTAGGTGCAACTCGCAAAAAGTATTCTCAATTCTAAACCTGTTTAAGCTAATTGTTTCTAATAAGTTAAATCAATTTGATCGAGTGCTCAGGTTTTCTTCAGCTGTCAATAAACTTATTCAGGGCGTTACAGCATTCACCAATTTTTGGTTACTGCCAGTTCAAACCACAATTTTGATATAACCTTATAGTGAAAACTGAACCAGATGTTCAACACGGCTCGTCATAGTGTCCGCTGCTGTTCTATTTGTCTTTTTCGACCAATGATTTTGAAAATAAACGAGCTGCTTCCGAACTTTACACAACGCATTGAAACTAAGTTTTTGGCTTTTTCGCAATTCCAAAACTTACAAAAAAATACGTGGGTTTGCTCTTAGGTCAAGTGATTTTCTTAATAAAACCGTGAACCAGTCAATCAAACGGGAGCTATCATTTGCTGCACTCCAGTTTATTAAATTGTTCCATTATCCACATTTGTCGAAAAAGCAATCTTATCGAAAATAGCAATACGCAACCTTTTGACAATTCCGTTTAATCATGGAAGCCCGATAGTTCTGCAGCTCTCGATGTTGCAGTGAATTTTTCTCCGCCACCGTAAATTCTACAAAAGCCAGGTATTTGACGCTGAAAAGCCAGGTTACGCAACAGAAGAAGCAGAGGATCGAAGTTACGGAGTGCATGAGCTACAATTTTTGCAGCAACGTAATAACTTGGGGCAATTGGCAACGGACTTCTCAGTTGGTTTGTCTTCATTTTTCGAGAAAGGGCTTAAACAAACGACAACTCACTTTGAGACACCAAAAGCTATCAATCGGAGGAGCTTTCCATTTTCTTCAAAAAAAAGGAAGTCGCACTCAGTAATTGCAAGTTTTTTATCTGCTTTAATGATGATTGCCCGTATTGCTGCTAGCCGCAGGCCGTGAACGTATCTACTGAGCTTTAGAGAAACTTCGCGCTTAAGGAATAAAAAGTGATTTGTATTCGTTTTCGCCTCACCCAATGAGAAGTGAGCTGGTAACTTCCTCTTTAATTTAGGTTCACGCGAAAAGGGGACCCAAGCAATGATTTATGGCTTGACAGTTTGATTGCACTCACCCAAAAATGGGAGTTAGACATTCGGGTATAGTTAATGAACTGAATTATCAACGTTGATTGACATAATTGTCGCGCTACGCTAAAGTTAATAAAGACAGTGTTCATTCAAATTTTATTCATTGAAGAAAATTTCTACGATGATCAATGGACGACTCATGCATCTAGCTAAATTTTTATTGTGTTTTTAAGAAAAAGCACCGTTTTTTTCAAAATGAGTCAAGCGTCCGTAAAAAAACTCATCAAAAGGAGCAGAAGGAGTGAAACAGTTGTCTCGTGCCTTAGGCACAGAAACGATTGAGAGTCAACATAGGTCCGGTGCCAAATTTTCGAAAATTTTCCACCTATTTAATTGAGAAAAATTTCAAAAGTTTGGAATCGTGACTAGGATACTGCAACACAGAGGTGCCAAGAACTCTCCTCCTGACGAAAAGTAATTTATGTATTAGCCAAGACTCGTTATTTGCTGCAATCAAATTTTTGGCCACCAACCTTCAATAAGGGTAATTTGCCGCGACAAAAATTGTTCATGGGGCTGAGGTACCTTCATGAATTGACAACAAAATTATTTTGTATTGTAAGCCAAGACCAATTCAAAACTGTTTCAAGGGTTGTCAGTTCAAATTGGTCCATTCAAGTGCCAAAAGACAGAAAAACAACTGAATTATATGGTAAACAACTATACCTTGCTACCAAAGAGCAGTATGCTCACAAAATAGTGGTCCTTTTCTGATGTCATTCACATCTGGTGTGCCTCAAGCGCAACTAATCTAGCCCTCGGGAGAATTAATATGGCGGGTAGAATTCAAAAACTATAACTCTTAAATGACTTGGCATAAATGGGGACGGTATAAGTCTTTTTAACCTCTCACTGTTTACAACTCTTTGTTATTGAACATGGCTATTCTTGCCGTTTATTTTTTAGAGTGAGTGCGAATCTCGGGCAAGCGGCGTTCTCTGAGATGACCTAATTTTTGGTAATCTAAGTGACTTAACATTGTAAATTGATTTAACATACCTCTTTGGACAATTAATATTTCCATTTCCTTCAATAAAGTGTTCACTTATAGTAGTATCATGTACACTTTTTGTTCATCTTTTGTAAAAACGGATATTGCACTACTGCTGCAAAAATCAATTATTTGCTGAAAAGCAGAAATTTCTATTATTGTAGTTTTTATATTGATGATTAATCGTGTCTTAGTTAATTAATGATTTTTTGGTCAAAGATAAATTGATAACTTCGCCAAATTATTGATCGAAAGATCAATAAAATTGACTGTCGCACAAAAACGTGCGAAAAGCGACATAACGAAAAGCACATCTGCGTGAGTATATATAATGGCAATCGCTGTTTTCCGCCCACATATATTAAGATCATGAAAGATCATGTATTAAGATCATGAAATTAGGCGAGCGCGAACTCGGTATATAGGTCGTAGATATCGCATTTTGCATTGTGCGTAGTCTAGCGACAAGTGTAACTGACTCTAATCCTTTGATCAAGGGTAATAATCATTCAATCGTCCTTTACTGTCACTAGATTGCACATAAAGGGATGTGACGAAAATAGCGACGAATGAACGGCAATTTGATCGGTGATCTTCGCATTATCACTGATCCCAGCAATTTTTGATGAAATGCGACAAAGTCAAGAAATGGGAGGAACTCAGTGGCAAGCGCTGTATAGCTATCTTCCAAGATAGCGCTGTTTAAACTCGAATTTCCCATATTTTCCTCTATCTAGTTTTTTGGATCCCCCGACGTCCATTTGCATCCCCCGCTGATACATGTTATAGCATTTTGTTTGCATTTCATACACCTATATATACAATTATGCACAAACAGCACTTACAATTTATTGGTGCAGCCTGATTTTGAAATTAACCCATTTGAAGTAACTCAACTTTGTTTATAATATGGGCAGCCAAACAATAATGCTTATTGTTTTTATTTACTAATTTTGCGCTTATCTTTCATAGGATTGGCTTTATGGTACTAATTTTTGACAACCGGAAAGAAAACTCTATCCAATAGTCTACCGACACCGGCAAATTATTGTGACTAAACTGCAGGATCTCTAACGATTAAAAAGTACATATTTGGGGGTGCATATAGAATTGTTGTATAGGACTGCGGGGCAAAAACAGAATAGATCAGCTTTTTTGCACAATAATGAATTTCAATTTCAAGGCTTTTTATGGTTCATTTCAGCGTTCAAGTTTTTTTGTCTCAATTTTCTTTTCATGAGGAAACGTGGTAAGATCAGAATATGATTGAAGTAAACAAATAGGATATTTTGATAAACAGGTGAATTTTTGTTACTGCGATCCGAGATATAAAACTTCGTTTTCGAAAAAAAACTGATCTATGTTACAAAAGATTGCACTGTTAAAAAAGCTTTAACTTACCTGGAAAGCTAAACTTTTGAAAGCTGAACTTTTAATTTGCGGACATAACAATTTACAGATAGTGTTGAATACAATACGGACGAAAGTGATTGAATGATGAATTTTAGACCACTATTTTAAAAAAAGAAATTTGGTTTTGAACATATAAAGTTGCGTCATTAAATCAAATGTACTGGAAAAAACCCACTGACTGTTCATACAATAGCTATTATAAATTTTTTGAGGAGCCAGAGCGTGTTTTTTTGTAATTTCAACGCCAAATGGGACAGCAGTAAATTTGATTTCATTTCCTTTCAAGACGCACTTTACCTATTTCAGCAACGTTGAATTATGGACTGTTTAAACTGTACTGTCTGCTGGGATTTCACATCTAGCTGGGATGAATAATCTAAACTTCAACCCAAAATAAAATTAAAATGCTTCATTGCGCATCATATAGTAGAGATGGTGCAAAATCAAATGATCAAGCTTTGCGCAAGTTAGAGTCTCTCTCATTATGCCCCCCCCCCACTCATCATCTTAGTATATCCACCCTTAGCTTTATATCCACCCCTTCCCAAATTATCGTTAAGATAGTATTATGCCATAGTAGGGTGGCACTATATTTTTCTCTACCGTACCCCATTATAGGGGGGACATTATAATCGGGAGCGCTATACTATATTGGGGGGGGGGGGGGGAGGGAGGGGGACGGGGGACAATCCTGGGAAAGACACGCAACTCATCTTGACGGTTTTCTTTTAAAAATTTATTTGCTCATAACGCCTTTTAAAAATCAAGATAACTTTGCATTTTGTATTTTTGCTAATGTATTCGGTTGTTCTAAATGCAAATTTTATGCATCGAAAGTGAATTCGAAGAAATTATTGTTCCGAACCCTCTTGTAACTATATAAAATCAAAATGAGTTATGAAAATGAAAACGTATTGCACTTACTTTTTCCACAACCGCTGAGTAATCATTAAATAACAATCGTTACAACTTTTCCCGAATTAAGTGGAGAATCTGGAATGATGATTTAGTAAAATCCGATAGGAAAAATTTTTAATCTCAATTGCTATGGTTAAAGTAACATAAGAAATGACATTTTTTAAATAGAATTTTATATCAAAGTATTTAAAATTTTGGTCATTTACTCTTGTTTCACTGTAAATATTCAGAAAATGAATTTCTTTTATATTCATATATTCAAAATAATAATAAAAAATTAAAACCGGGTTCAAATACGAATATGATTTTTAAGTAAAATAAACTTCAACGAGTGTTAATTTCATATTTTTTGATTAGCTTTTATGCAGTGCAATTTGAAAGAAAGTGTTAATAATTTGGTTTACATAGCAAAATATTGCGAATGTGATCAAAAATAATTAATCGCACATTTACGAGTGTGAAAATTTAAAGAAAGAAAAGGTGTGAAAATAATTCACGTTTCTTGATCAAATTTGGTTTCAAATTTCAACTGTTTGGCGGTAAAATTTGGAACAAAATTTGCGTTTAATTTTAAATGCAATGAAACTGTGTAGTCAAACCGGGAACAAATTTTGCCTAATTCTTAAGCTTCTTCCCGGTGGTTTGCAAATCCAAATGGTAATCTTTAAACATGCTAACTGTCTTCAGGGAAAAGCCGGGCAAATTCCTCAGCATTCGAGTTAATCGAACTCTTTCCTAGTTTGAGCCCTGTGAATATTATTACCCAAAACAACACGATTGTTATAAGCTAACTACGCATAATGTCAAAGTTCCTCAGAAAAATGAACTGAAACAAAATTTTGGCTAAAAATAATCAAAAAGCGAAACCGCACAAGAAGCAAAATAAGAATTAAGATCAAATAAATATTGCGAGACGCCGAACTAAGTTTCTCATAAACAGTTTTTGATCAAAGGTTGTAAAATTTTTGAAACACTTTTTTTTCGGTCAAACGAGAATAAGTATAAAATAGAGCTAACAATACGGCGTTAATTTCTCACACGCATTCGGTGCTGTATAGTATGCAATAACCTTAATAAACAACTCAAATTCTTCTAGATAGTTCGTGCACAACCTGCGGTCCAACGCTAAAACTCGCGAGGTATTTTGGGAAAACAGTCCATTAACCTGGGATTTTGCTAGACAACCGGAAAGTGAGCAAGGTTCAAATTGGGCAAAATGTTCTTCAAAATTGGGTTGTTAGTTTGCCCAAATCTATTTTATTTAGAGAATTCCAACGATTCAATGACGGTATTTCTGCAAATGTTTTTATCATGGCTCTGTTATTAAAAACGCTAGGATAACTTATTATGGCTCAAGAGCTAAACATATCATAAATTTTTGTTATAAATTGGTTTCAATAGTTTCTAGTTAAGGCTAGATTTATTACTCCATGTAAAACAACCTATAAATCTACTTTAATGCTAGCATATATAAATTAGGACTCTTCTTGCTTAAAATTTAGGAAGAATTTAAATTTTGTCTTATATAAAATATGAAAAATGTGACACCTGTTATAGTAAATTATAAAAGAAGACTTCAAGTGTTCTAGGGTTCAACAAAGTTTTGTTCATTTTCAGCAAAGGTATTCAAATATTAGTGGTACTCAAGAATCGGATTGCTGAGAAAATAATAAAAATTGGACTATCATTCAAACAGTCAAACAAAATTTCTTTTGAGAATACGAGTAACTTATCCTGAATGCAACGATATTCTCTTACAAAAATATAATTTTTGTAAAATTGTTGTTTCCCCGAACACTCAAATTTGTTGCTTTCTGAAATTTACTTCTCCATAAAATGAAAGTAGACAAACTGGTTGACCGGTCTGGTTATACAAAATCACTGCTCATTAGGCACTATTAGGGATAAAATGATTAATGTTGCGCATGAGGCACTATTAGGGATATTATTAATATATTGCAATACCCAAGTTGATGTTCCAGATTATAGCGACCTCAGATCAAATCATGTTTGAACACACTGAGGACTATTGCACTCAAATTTAAAGGGCCTTAATCTCTTTTCGAAAGGCCTTAATCTCTTTTTCGACACAAATTGGCTCTTTTAAGATCCAGCAGTCCAGTTGAGTTCTGATCAGAGACCCATTTGAATATGTTTGCTCTGTAATGGACATTTGACCTCCGGAGTTCTAGCGAATTTCCTGAAAATTTATGAGCAATTTCAGAGTGACTGGCTGATCTGTCCTCAATTAAAATATATTGACGTTCCTCGTGTGGCACAACCACAATCTCACTCGTTTAATTTTGCGAAATCAGAGAGGTCCAACTTTATGTTGCCTTTTTACATATGTTAACATACCGAAAAGTTCAATCACCATTGTTGATATTTTGCTACTGAACTTCCATGATTCTGTGCAAAACATTTTTTCCATTTTTAATGTCATAGGTGCAGTTTTTAGCAAGAAGAAAAAATGTTGCCCTTTTACTTTTTTCCTTCGTTTTTGAGTCGTCCGTTTGTGAATCAGCCCGAACGATAATGAGCCACTGTATTCCAATGGTGGATAGTTTCATTTTATTCAATTATTTCAGATGTTGAGCCAATGGGGTGTATTTTTGCGGGTTTTAATGAGTATGATGATTGCACAACATTTGTTGTTGCAATATGCACTCTATGCTGCAACAATTTAAGTTTTGAGTAACTGTCTTTTGACACCACTAAGATTTCTTTTCGATAAACAATACCAGTCTTAGGTTTTTTATATATATATACTTATATACACTTTTATATAACTTAATTATCTTTCTACAATTGGACCAGCATTGTTCATAAGGTTACTGTTTCGCAGAGTTTTGAAAATGTTTGTATTTTGCTTAGAAATAAATCACTAACTAGCGGCGCAAATGGCGCAAATTCTGTTCCATGCTAATTTTGATTGTCTACAAAAAATTTAGTTGTTTATGAGCTCCCAAGTTTTTCTTTTTTTTTAAATTATAAACGCTGATGTATTTAGTTGATGCACCAAACTTAAACAATATCAATTGAGTTTTGAGTAAAAAAAATTGTAGTCTGTTCAATTGGCAGTATCAATTGTGAATGTACATTTCCTATCTCTGTGCTAACCGATGAAACGAATACGATGGCTTTAGTAATTGTATTCTCCTGCTGAATTGACGGTGCTTGGAAAATTGGTTGATAGGCGTTTAGGCAACAAGGAAAAACCGAGAAATTTAGCTGAACGTTTTATCATTTATGGCCAATAACGTCTCATTGGCCCATAAATCAGTAGTTCGGCGGACTATTATCTTTCCTGACGGGGGAGGTGGGATGTTGCGACCACGGATAGACCATCGTTACGCTAGCTTATAAAAACTGCGGTATATTGGCCAATCAGAGCATCAGAATAAATTTTAACGCTCATTCTACTAAAATTGTCGGCTAAGTTCCTCATTTTTTGGCTGTCGGCTAAACGCCCTGTCGGCCAATACGGCGAGCACCTGAATTGACTAATTGTTGGCGCTGGAGTCATAACTTAACAAAAGATGGTTCTCTTCTCGATTTCAACCCGTGCAGCTGCTATAATTCTTCAACTCTTTGTTTGCAAGCTTCACTCGAGTTATTTGGCAAGACTCAGGATACTCAATTTAGTTCGTGTGTTTCATGGAATTTTTTTTGTTAACAAAAACATCAGGAAATAAAGCTTGAAGATAAGAAGAGCTTAGATTAAAGTAAAAGACGGAATCGCCTTCCAGAGGTTGCTGATCGAAATCAACTTTTTTTTATTCCCTTACGCGCTGAATTTTAACACAAAACAATAAAAAAAGTGCAACGAATGTGTAATTAGACTATCAGTGTATTGTAATGCTATCATTGCAATTTTCTATTCAATATTTCAATTTCGTCGTAATTTTCTTCTGAACACGTGTTTTCCCTCCTTGAAGTTTACTGCTCCTTAATCTGAAAGTAGAAAATCTGGTCGACCGATCTGGGTATTCAAATTTACAGCCCATATAGGCACCACTGAAAAAAAAGATTAGTATATTCCGATAACCAAGTTGAGGTTCCAGATTCTACGGACCTCATATCAGACGAAATTGGACGTCAAAGAGGAACATTACACTCAAATTGATAAGGTCTGGGCCTCTTTTGGACAAGGCGTCAGCTCTGGAAATAGCATTGAATTGAGTCTGGTCCGGATTTGAAACACGAAAGTCTGATCAAAAGTGATTGTAAGTGCACAAGAGGACTTATATTGGTTACGAACAGGCGAATATTTTACCTTCTTTGTTTGTAGACGATGAAGCAAGTATTTGATGCGACGAACGATGAATACAATAAATAAAAGGTTTCGTGAAAAGCATTGGAGTTTGTGCAGTTGGCAGTATAATTAGTCCCGGGTCGAGGTGTCACCGCTAAAAATCGCTAAAAGATGTAAGATTTGCGGTGAATTTGAGTAAAAGTGAAAGATTTGCGTTCAATGCGATGAATGCGGTGAAAAAAAAATTTTTAAGCGGTGAAATTTTTTTCAGCGCTTGAGCAGTGAAAGAAAATTTTTCACCGCTACAAGCAGGATGCGGTGAAAAAAAATTTCACCGCTACCAGCAGAATGTGGTGAAAAAAAATTTTCACCGCTACCAGCAGAATGCGGTGAAAAAAATTTTTCACCGCTTAAATCGCAAATCTTACTAGTAGTCTCCGCGCTAATTTCAACGCTTAAATTATATACACAGGAAATACCATGGAAGTAAGTGACAGATGGCGCATGAGGTAGAGGTTCGAACCCTTGTACGTCAGTTTCTTTTTTTGTAAGAATTCCGGCGAATGCTGTGAAAAGAAATTTTTCACCGCAAAATTGAACGCAATTCTTACAAAAATTCACCGCTTTCAGCGCATTCAACGCTAAAAGATGCGGGCGCTTTGCGGTGAAAAAAGTTTTTTTTTCACCGCTATTCTTACATTATTTTTTGTCAAAACCTCGACCCGGGGTGGGTGCCCATTCTCTATATGTTTGATAACCAATGAAATAAATACAATGCTATTAGTTAGTATAATTGCCTTCTGAGCCGGCTGAATTTTTCCGGTTATCATTTCACATCAAAACGGTTCTCTTCTCGCTTCCCACCGGTGCAACAACTATTTTTTGCAACGCTATGTTTTCAAGCTGCAATTACCTTACAAGGCGAGTCTTTGATAAATCGCATTAGTTTTGATTCTTTGATGAAAGTCTTTCTTGAGTTCACAGTAGCATTAGGAAAAGAGTTTGAAGATTGGAGTTTAGATTAGAACAACGCCTGGAATCTCCTTCAACAGGTTGCAGAAGAAAGTCAGCCCAGTTTTAAATTCCCTAATGCGTTGATTTCTAACCAAGGATTATTATTTTTGCTGGTTTTACTTGTGCTGGCCTCGCATTCGTTCTATTTCTGATATTGTGCAGAATTTTTTTTTTAAATTCGGGGTTCAATAAAGTGGGCTTCATTTAAGATGACATTTTTGCCGTTGATCGTGCTTCAGATAAATGCCTATATAATATTCTTATATCTTACCTCTCTGGTCGAAACTCTACTAATTTCAAAGAGAAGGGCTAGAGAAAGAGTAGATAAAAATGATCTTAAAAAGGAAGAGATGAAATGAGTTTCCGAATTTTTGTAGAACTGCTGTTTGATGAGAAAATCATATCTTCATAAAATAAACAGTTGAACGAGCTATATAGGCTGTTGCAAAAACGCAACTTTTTTAAAAAGCAAAAAGAAGTATCGGATTTTTGTAATAAGGATATGAATTTAGCTTCAAAAAAGAGCGTCGATTTTAATAATCTAGGGGAAGAAACTGTTGTTTTTCTGCAGTTTTACCATTAGACGTAGTGGTTTCTGATCACACCGTGCCAGACATATATGACTTCTAATTAGTCAAATTTTAGACTGTTGCCCAGACTTTTGTGCGAAACGTACCCAAACAAGTTATAGACGGTGTCCAGAAAATTTACCCAATTCTCACCCAATGCCATTTAACCCATAATGCCATTTTACCCAACCTGCCATTTTACTCAGTGCCATGTTACCCAATGCACACTTTAATTTACCCTATTGCTGAAATTACCAGAATGACTATTTAGACGGATATATACTTAAATGGCACGTGGGATTGATATGGAACTATCACAACCCAGCATGGGGTTATATTGTCCACAAAACTATATTAAAACATCCTTGTAATAGCGACTGCAATTTGTAATCGGATAATTGAACGAAAAGACCAAGGAGCACTAGG
The DNA here is from genome assembly GCF_964194025.1 of Convolutriloba macropyga. Taxonomy (NCBI): domain Eukaryota; kingdom Metazoa; phylum Xenacoelomorpha; order Acoela; family Convolutidae; genus Convolutriloba; species Convolutriloba macropyga. The sequence goes on from NC_134474.1 coordinate 17,933,949, forward strand.
TAAGTTGAAATCGTTAAAATGTCATTGGGTAAAATGGCATCGGCTAAACTGGCATTGGGTAAAATGGAATTGGGTAAACTGTCATGTAACCTCAAAGACCATTCTCCTGACTTTCGCACGCTGAAAATTTTTTCTGATCAGACCAAAACATTTTAAAATTTTTTACATGACCAATAAATTGACTTTCTTCGTCAATATTTTTGGTGAACAGTTTTGTGACAATTAACAGTACTTAAGGATTATTAAAAATCTGCTATTTTTAATTGAATATTACTTTGCAGCCTCCTTAGAACACCTTACCTCTAAATAGGGACACTAAAAGACATTGGAAAATATTTTTAGCTCACTTGTTACAGTCTCTGTTCAGACGTTTGTGAGTATCAGTCTATTCTGGCTATAGTCACCAAAAAAAGAGCCATGCTGCTCATGAAAAGATCAGTCTGAAATGTGGGGAATAATAAGAAAAAGGCGTAATGCTGTTCCACTGCGATTACGCAGAAACCACAATTATTATTATTATTGTGTATGTTGCACTTGAAAGCTACCTATGATCAGACATTTTGGCGCTTGAAGCTTGTAATTATCCAACTGCCGTGCGTTCCAAGACTTCTCCAAACCATATAATTCGAGAGCACGAACCGCAGGTGTGCGGTCGAAGAAGGTCTGTTCAGAGGTCACATGGGTCTGGACATCTCGACCTGGGACGCTATAGGGTATGTCTCAACATTTTATGTTTGCCTTTTGTTCTAGAAAACAGTTTGTTGCATGGATGCTGAAGCGGATACAAATAATTCGGAAAAATAAAAGCGTATGTAAAAAAAATAATTTTCAAAACATCTATTTGTGACCTAAAATGGGATCGGATACTGACCGCACTTAAGTGTCGTATTTCATTAAAATGATTGAACTTGTTAGAAAGTGGAAGTGACAAGCATTAATTGGTACATTTTTGTTTTGTTTTCTTCGAATCACAAACCGGCCAACGCATCAATAGACAGAAAAATATTGCGCACAGTAAATATCTGAGAGCTGAGCAGAAGCGTAACCTATCCATGAAATCAGCTTGTATTTCAACGTGTCTCAAACATAGTTATCTATTCGCAAATGCATATCAAGGCCTTGATATTTGCTCGTGAAATTGATTATTACTAAAACTCGATACGTGTGTACAACATTAGCGAATGTTTGCGACTAGATAATACCTCCCACACCCCCGGACGGGTCAGCAGATAAAAGGCTGCTCAATTTACTATCCTAGCCATTTTTGTTGTAGCTTATGCTTCAAATCGAGTTCGCTTCGAATTTTCGACTTGATGGTCATTCGGCTTTGTCGTCCGCCACTGCTAAATTTGGGTCACTGATGGGATACTTGATTGATACGGAAGGTGACGTAAAGGTTGAGCAAAAAACAAGGGCACAACGCATGCTTGGTAGGTAATACAGGTGATTGCAGTTCAGGTTATTCGCATCAGAATTTATAAAATTTTGCTCCAAAGCGCAGTGAAAACCAAAAAAGCAGTACCATTTCTCATGCATTGAAGACAAATTTATTGGGAAATTGAATGAAAAACTAAAAAAAAAAAATTTAAAAAACCTGAAAAAATAATTGATTTGGTTCGATGCATTTGTATCCGTTACTAAAAACACAACACTCTACTTCAGTAGCGAGTGGAAGAAAAGAACAAATTTTTACAAAAGGTGTTTGGTGCCAACTTTAGGACTAGTCTTAACCTGCATCAAGCAGATATAGGTTTCAAAACCTAGAATTTTTCCCAGGTCGAAGTGAACATCTGACCTCGTTTATGACCGATACCCTTTTTGAATACACACGAGCCAGGGTGCGATCAAACAAACAGGTGAGGTTTTTTAAACAAGCAATAATTAAACGCAACAGTTCTTACGGTAGAGTCAATTTTTTTTTAAAATTAATCATGATCCAGACTTAGTGGCTGAATTCATTTGTAAACGATGTCTTGAAAGTAATAAAAACACAATCCAGCAAAAAACAGCTTATTTATGGACCGTCTCATTGCAATAAATACTAGTTATATTTGTCTGCAGGATTATTGCAGCCTCTGTCACAATCCGTCTTGTCTCTTATAAATATTGGGTAGGCTTCGACTGTTGACAGTTTAAGCCTGGGATATATGATAATTTTTTAAAATTCAGTCGACAATTTATGCAGATTTTATGCACTCTCAAGAACCAAATGGGTCATAGAAAATGTTTTTGGTTGCAGAAATAATTGATTAATTTGCCTCAATTACTGTGCGCTTTGAATGGATTCGTTGTTCAATCAATTTTTAGAATTTTATTTTTTTGTGCAGCATTACATCAAAAAAAGAATCTGACTCTTGTGAAGTTTTAATGTTATATATGGTCAAAAATTTCACTGTCATTCTCCATGTTTTGAAGTAAATCAGTGGCATGAACTTTTCATCTTGCGAAAGAAGGAAATTTGTTGGCTCAATTGGTTATTTGAAAAGTCAGCTTCATGAAGCTGTAATACTGCAAAAGTATAGGTGGATAGACTCAGAATGGGCCTCTGAAAATTTGTAGACTGATTTTTTTCTTTGGTTTTTATGAGATATTTTACCCGGAAAGAGCACTTGAAACTGATAATTTTGATTTCAGCTGGGCCAGCAGCCGTGATTTTCCCATAAAGATGATTTTTTATTGATTTTTATTTTTTTCATAAAACAAAGCGACTCGGTAATGTGCAATTGCACATAAGGTTCCGACCCCGCTCATCCACAATTTTGGCATGATTGTGCACCAAATGAGGAACACGGAAAAACCCAAAAATTCATCAAGTATTTTTTAAAAAATTGGTGTATGAACGAAAAGATAGCCTCCAAAGCAAATAACTCAGTGGTGGAGTAAAAATGGTGCATTAGATTGATGAGATGTGCAAATAATAAGAAAGCGAGTCAAGACGAACAGCAAAATCAAACAACAACAACAAAAACTAATTACATCAAAAACTTCATGTCCGTTTTAAAAAACAAAACTTATTAACAAAGTCAAAATAGGGTTAGATAAAACTGACATTAAACAAAACAACTTTTAATTCACCAGAAAAGATATGGGACTACTCAAAAAAGGCTTGGTAACAATTAGACAATAAAGAACAAAACAGTAAAGTTGTAAAGTTCGCTTATTTTTTTAAAACAATAAATTTCAAAGTAATGGAAACCATTAGAAATCAACTAAAAAATCCCATAGTTGTACAATTACCAATTCTCCTATAGAAGGAATTAAGAACTGCCGGTATTCGATTTTTTGTGCGGTTACAAAAAGAACAACAAATAGACAACAAACAAAAAAATCAATTAAAACTTGGCAGAAAACGCTTTCGAAACCGCAAAGCCGTACTATGGAAAATAAGTTTGACTGCCTTTTCTGTGAGAACCGGTAACATATTATGTAATTTCTCATTAATGACGCTCGGTAACAAGTAGATAAAATTGAAAAAAAATTGCAAAATTAAGTAACACTTTAATTTTTTTTCGAAAAGATAATTCCAAAGACATGAACGCCATAATTACAGAATGAAATAATTAAATAGATTCAATTATTTTTCCAAAGCAAGCCCTTAAGAATTGAATTTGTCCAGAGTATGTCTTACATCTACAAAAACAACGTCAAACATGACAAAAATCAAAAATTAATTTACTTTTTTTCCCTGTCGAAGCCGGTAAAGTCAACAAATTCTTAAAACAATAGAGTGTGTGTGGTACCAATCCCTCTTGCAATCTTTCTTTGACAACAAGATTTTCATATTTGGCTTGTAATTAACGAGACTAGATAACAAACAGACATTAAAAGGAGCAAAATTGCGAAAGCACAAAGTGTTATTTTTTAATTTGTAAAACAATTGTTTTCAAAGTCATGAAAGCCATCAGCTATCTACTAATATCAGAATATCGGATTATCTACCTTTCCGTAAAAAACCAATGAAACCGGGTCATTGTACTGGAATTTTCAAACGACCAAAAGGAAAAAGTTAAAAGACAGTTAAAGACAAAGTTTAAAAAATTCAAATAATTTCTTCGAGAAAGTAGTGTCAAAGCCGTTTAAATCATAATTCATATCTTCAAGTAGTATAATTTATCAGTTGTGTTTTATTTTGAAATCCAATAATGTGATATACGAACTGTTATTAATGTGATAATGTGACGAAACTAGAAAACGTGAAAAATGGGCAAATACATAAAAAATTTTAAAAAAAATTGGGAAATCTAGTAATATCAAAGCCAGAAAAACCATAACTTAAGGCGTAAAACCGCAATAAAGATTGAATTTAATTTCAATAGAAAGAACAAACATTCATTCATTGCTGACAATAAGCTCCAAGTTGACCAAATTAAGAGAAAAACAGAAGTTCAATATGTCATTATTTATTTAAAAAATCAAATGCTTTTAAAAGGTCAAAACGACCATAAGCTTTCAAGTAATCAACTAGATACAACAATGTGCAGTTATTAAGGAATCCAATTGGACCTATCATTAGTGAGCTTTGGCTTGAAACGTTCTGTTATTTAATTAATGTAGAAAAGATCGATTGTTTTTTATATAAAAGACTGACTGATTACAATCCGAAAGTTTTTTTGGATTATACCAGTTTAAGATTGATTCAAAACTATCCCTGCTAATGTTGTTTATCCTTTAGGATTACTCAATTTATCGAATGTTCTAGATATTGATATTTTGTTATTTAAAAACTCAAAAATAGATGATGCGTTTTTGATAATCAACGAATAAATTTTGCAAAGAACGGCAAAGTTTTAATTACATAGCACTGCCAACGAAATTTGAAGTAGAAAACGCCTCAATTTGAGTCTAAAAAGATTGTACTACTGGTGTTTGGGTCTGTACTTCCTGTAATTTAATCAGACTGGACTAAAGTAAGTTACTTAGTGCAGTTTTTGATTAAAAAGTCTCAATTTTGAAAAATTTAGCCTGAATTTTTGACAAAAAAGCAGTACAAATAGCCTAAAATAATATTTTTTGTCTTTACAAACAAAAATCAACAACACTTTCTAATAAAAATTAACAAATTTTAACAAAATTTTTGACAAAAAATTAAAAATAGCCTAAAATAAAGTTTTTTGTTTTTACAAACAAAAATTAACAATGTTTTCTAAAAGTTAACAAATTTTAACAAAATTGGAGAAGTTTTAGTCAAAACTTCCGGAAAATGTGTATAAAACATCACCAGAATCCACACTATTTTCTCAAAATTTAAACCTCAATAACTCCCTGTAAGAAACGAAAATTAAAAAATCTTTTTCGTTCCATATTCTACGCTGGACAAGCTTTCTAATGATACCAGTCTCAACTCTCTATGATGAATATATCGATCGGCCAAAATTGACTGAACAAAAAAACTCATTTGAGTATACAGTTCCTTACCCCTCAAGAGGTATCGGAACAATAAAACAATGGAGCATTTCAACAGATTATTAAATTGCATTTTTTGCTATTTTCAGTTCCGAATTGATGATAAAAAAATTGATGACCAAGGAGCTTAGTAAAGCCCGTAAGCATATTGAAAACATAAAAAATTGCGTAATTGGATGGTGTTATTGTCAGAATTTGAGAAAATTCTTAGCAAAAAATAATAGCGAATGTTAGCAACAATTTTATATTTTTTTGTTTCCTATTTCCCATTTCTGGAGTATCCGAAGCAAAGTGTATTGCATGTGTAAATATGTTGACTATTTTAAAAGCTTAATTATGAAACTCAGGAATAAATTTCAGTTATCCTTGACGCTCACCAGAAAAAACTGTTGAAATTTGCTCTTGAAAATACTAAGTTAATTTTCTTAAAAATAGAAAAATATTGAAATAGAACGTTTGCGCATTTATAATAAAAGTTCCTATAGTTCCGTTGACTGGATGATCAAATTGTTTCATGTTTGGTGTGAAACAAAATTAGAGAAAAACAGAAAAATGATACCAAATTTGAAAACTGTTGTCTAATTTGTCTTGGAAGCTGTTAAAATTAATTATTGAACAGTATGCAAATTAGATTTCTAATTTACTCAAACACAGCCAGAATGTTGTAATTTACAGTTTTTAATTTTCATTCTATAAATCTCATTTAAATTGCTTCAGTAATATGTGACAACCTAGCGCTGTGAGGTCTGTTCTTAAAAATAGATTTAGCGTAGAGAATTGTCATTGAAGGTAGATTTCAACAATTGTCGGATAAATTGTCAATAATTGTTTGTTTTATACTTGCGTCTTTCGTAACAAGATAAGTTCACAATTTTTCCTAAATCCGTTCAAAATAACTCTCCCTTGAGACAAAGAAAATTGGTCTGGTGATCGAACGATGGTTTAGTGATTTTTGTTAAAAACAGACTTGTGAGCGCGTTGGTGGTTACACAAAAAGTGGGAACAGTTTTGGGACAGTTCTTGACTTGTTTCTTATAAAATACCTTATGGCCAAGACTCGTCAAAATTGGTCATGCCCGCTCTAAAAATGAGCAAGTTAGGAAAAAATTGATTAGTTAAAATAACGCCATCATGATACCAATAAGGAATTGAACCATCTTCCTTTCGCAGTTCTTACGGACCAATTTATTTCCTGATGCTTAAGAATTATTTTCTCAATAGTTAATTTAGAAAAACTCTTAGAGTTAATTTCTTCTCAATCATCCCTTAATATCCTAATTGAGAAAAGTGAGCAGTTAAATCTCATTTTTATAAAAGAGAGAAATTTTGTATAAGAATAGCATTGGTCGTATTAATAATTTAGTCTTGATTAACAAAATTTCTGACTATTATTGATTTGATTGGTACTCATTGAACCCAACTATTGCGCATTTTGAGTTCCAAGTCTTTTTCAAAAAAAGGATGTAAAAACAATGAGCAGACCATAGACTGAGTTTACAATTAATATCATTATCAAACGACATTTTGTTCTAAAACTTGTAAAATTGTAGTTTGATCTGAAACTGAGAATTATCTGAATTCTGTTGCAAAAAATTCTACTGATTCGACCTCCAAGTTATAAATTAAATAATTAAAAGATAACTAACTTGAGGCATTGAGTGAGGCAGGTTAACGCTTGGTTATAATAATATGGTAACTTTTCCGAATTAGATTTTAAGGGTGAATCTCAAATCTCATTTTTAAAGCATGTTTCCCAGCAGAAGTTATAATTAGTCTCTAAATACAGACTAAATTATTTATTCAACTTATAAAGCCGTACGCTTTTGAGAAAAAATTGGTTTAACATTGCAGTAAGTTTTGCAAACAATGAAAACTAACTTTGGGAAAACAAAAATTGTGTTTATAAATGAACGCTAAGGAAATAACAGAATATGAGGCAAGAATGTACACATATTGTTTTTGAGATATGTACAAGTATTGGAGAACGCGACTCGCATAAATGAATTTGCGCTGAAAAAGTGCCAAAAACACGTTTTGCACGTTTTATTTATCCTAATTCCTTTTTAATATCGCACGCAGAGCTTTTCGGGATATCTTACAATGCGGCAATTATCAATAATGGAAAATGCGGACGAGGAATTTATGACAAAAATGATATAAAATGCTTTCATCGTATTTGTCAGTTTTAAATCGCATTTTTGATTTATTGCTCGAATGGTAGACGCATCTATTTATATACACAAAAAACACTTAATAAGAACGTTATTGAAAACTGAAAAGAATAAAAGAACTTTATAGCTGTGAAGAAAAACGAATGCTTGCTGGAGAGAGAACATCTGACTTAAAAGTTTCTTTTTGATGTTTTCGAAACCTAATAAAAATGCTTGCATCGTTTGCAGCTGGCGTCTAATTCAACAACCGTTTTGTCATCAAAAAAATTTAAAGAGGCGTATTTTTTTGATACAATTAAATATGAAACTGCTGCCTTGGAAACGTATCAATAAAACATTATGGATGACTTAAAACAGTTGACGTAATAACTGAAAATGTTCTGCAAAGCGTCAGATGAAAAATATTGCACGGAAAATTTACATCAGCATAGATTTCTTCTAAGTGTCGTCATAAACTCTTGTCATGACCGTTCATGCCAATTTATGTATTGTATCGTACCTAGTTTGAGGTTCCAGACCAAAAAGACCCTTTAAAGGACCCATTTCAAACGGAAATCTGGACATTTTTGAAGTAGAATTAAATCGTCTGACCTGGCCAACAGACGCATCTAATTTGAAACAATTTCGGGCCGAGGTGTCAATGCTATAAAACGCAAAACTTTGTGCAAGATTGGCGGTGAATGCGCTGAATTTACATAAGATCTACGCCTGAGCGTAGATCTTACATAATTTTACATTTTTAAGCGTAGATCTTACATAACTTTAGGTTATATTTAGCGTTCATATTTTGCACTGAGCTTATCGTTAATTTTACATAATTTTGCGTTGAATTTCGCGTTGATTTCACAAAATTATAAAGAATGTGGGTTCTTTAGAGAAGTAAGGTACGGTGGCGCGGTGGTAGAACAGGAAAAAAGCGCACAGGATGTTAGCGGTGCGAGTCACAAACAGAGCTCTAAACGTTGAATTTACCGTTGATCTCACATTATTTTGTGCGCAGTTTAGCGTTGATTTCACAGATGGCGGTGAATGCGCTGAATTTACATAAGATCTACGCCTGAGCGTAGATCTTACATAATTTTTCATTTTTAAGCGTAGATCTTACATAACTTTAGGTTAAATTTAGCGTTCATATTTTGCACTGAGCTTATCGTTAATTTTACATAATTTTGCGTTGAATTTCGCGTTGATTTCACAAAATTATAAAGAAGGTGGGTTCTTTAGAGAAGTAAGGTACGGTGGCGCGGTGGTAGAACAGGAAAAAAGCGCACAGGATGTCAGCGGTGCGAGTCACAAACAGAGCTCCAAACGTTGAATTTACCGTTGATCTCACATTATTTTGTGCCCAGTTTAGCGTTGATTTCACATATTTTATAAGGAATGTGGTTCTTAAGAGAAGTAGGGTACGGTGGCATGGTGGTTGATCAGCAGACCAACGCGCAAGAGGTCAGTGGTGCAAGTCTCACAAACAGAGCAACAAGCGTTGAATTCTTGTAAGATCCACGCTAAATTCTTCGCAAAAATTGTGTAAGTTCGACGCTTAAAAACGCAAAATATGTAAGATCCACGCTTAGAAACGCAAAATTGTGTAAGATCTGCTCTTAGAAGCGCACAATTGAATGCATTCACCGCAAAAATGTATAAGAAAATTGCAGTGAATTTCATGACTTTTCAACGCTAGTTACAACTTATCTTGTAGAATTTTGGCAAAATTTGTTGGCCCGTCTTGGCATCACTTAAGTCTTAGTAAAAATAACTTCGGCATGGAATAGCCTAATTAGAAGCCACTTTATTCTGAAGTCCCCTGAGCAGAGATCATTGCAATCTGCGACGGTTTAGTCCGAAAAGATATGGGAAGATCTGATCAGATATTTTCTTTCTGACAGATAATAATCTGGTCACCAATGATTTTCAATAAAAAAGAGGAAACCAAAAAGTGAAGTGCAAAAAAAATCTGTCAAAAAGCTCGAGTTTTGAAATTTCGAACAGATATTTTCTCCAAAGTTCGATTAAATACAATTGCAGAAAAAAAAATTATATAATTTTTTAAATAACGAAATCAATTTTTCAAATTAAAAACGGGTTCATTCTGCGGTGTCCACTTGTTGTTGAGCACAAAACTTTTACTTGGAAGAGCTATTGCGAATAGACTTTTAAAAACTTTTCTTGTGCTATGCGTAATGTGGCAGGATTAGTTTTTCTTCGTCTTTTAAGTTTAATTGCTTATCGAACCAAAGTTTCATGCATGAAGTGCGTCTGTTTAATTTAATTGGTGTCATTTTTGATCTCATATATAGAGGTAAGGAACTCTAAGTTGAATTTGAGCTTTAATGGTTTGCATTTTTTGCTTAGCAAGGGAGAATATATCGGCATAAAAAATGAGTGGAAAAAATCTTTTGTATTAACTGGTCATTTTTGTAGAATTTTTGTTGTCATAGCAACTATATACGTCATAGTAGTGGTAAATTATACCTATATTCACGTGATAAATGAAAAAAGGTCGCAAACCAGCAAAACAAGCGAGTGCTCATCCACTCATCTAATTTTGACGTGAGATGATCAGATCAGAGCTCCTTTGATGTGGGACGATCTGATCAGAGGCTATTCTGATATTGGATGATCTCATCAGATGTTATTTCAATGTAGACTTATCTGATAAGAGGTCATTTTTTTGTGGGTTGGTCTGATCAGAGGTCATTTTGATGTGAGTTGGTCTCATCAGAGGTCATTTTTATGTGGGGGTGGTCTGATCAGAGGTCTTTTTAGTGTGTGGATGTCGGATCAGAAGTTTTTGGTGTGGGATGGTCTGATCACAGGTCATTTTTATGCGGGTTGGTCTGATTAGAGTCTTTTTGGTGTGCGATGGCCTGATGGTCTTTTTTATGTGCGTTGGTCTGATCGGAAGTCATTGTTATGTGGTTTGGTCTGATCAGAAGTCATTTTTATGTAGGGGTGGTCTGGTCAGACGTCTTTTTGGTATGGGATGGTCTGATCAAGAGATATTTGGTGTGGGATGGTCTGATAAGAGGTGTTTGGAGTGGGATGGTTTGATCACAGGTCATTTTTATTTGTATTGGTCTGATCAGAGTCTTTTCGCTGTGCAATGGTCTGATCAGAGGTCATTTTGATGTGGCTTTGTCTGATCATAGTTCTTTTTTATGTGAGGTGGTCTGATCATTAGTCTTTTGGTTTGTGATAGTCTAATCAGAAGTATTTGGTGTGGGATGGTCTGATCAGAGGTGTTTGGAGTGGGATTGTTTGATCACAGGTCATATTTAATTGAGTTGGTCTGAAGAGAGTTTTTTTTTGGTGTGAGATGGTCTGATCGGAGGTCATTTTGATATGGCTTGGTCTGATCACAGGTCATTTTTATTTGAGTTTGTCTGATCAGATTATTTTTGGTGTGCGATGGTCTGATCAGAGGTCATTTTTATGTGCGTTGGTCCGATGGGAAGTCATTGTTATGTTGGTTGGTCTAATCAGAGGTAATTTTAAAGTTGGAGGATCTGATCAGAGGTCATCTTGATAAGGAATGATCTCATCAGAGTTCATTTTGACGTAGGATGATCTGATCAGAAGTCATTTTTAGGTGCGTTGGTCCCAACAGAGGTCATTTTGTTGTGGGTTGCTCTGATCAGAGGCAATTTTGATATAAGATGGTCTGATCTGAGGTCTGTTTGGCCGGTATGTTCTGATCAGAGGTCTTTTTGGTGTGAAATGGTCTGATCAGAGGTTATTTTTATGTGGGTTGGTCTGATTAGAGGCAATTTTGATGTGAGATGGTCTGATCCGAGGTTATTTTTATGTGGGTTGGTCTGATCAGAGGCAATTTTGATGTGGGATGGTGTGATCAGCAGTCTTTTTGGCGTCTGATGGTCTGATCAGCAGTCGCTTTGATGTGGGGCAGTCTGATCATTTTCTTATGAGTTCATTTTCATGTGAAATGTTGTGATCAGATGTCATATTGGTCTCAGTTTGGGATAGCTAAAAACTTCTAAGTTTACCAATAAAAACTATTAAAAGTTGTTCAAAATTGAATTTTATTGCTGAGTGGATAGAACACGGCTTTAGATAAGTTTTTATTTTTTCTTCTCTGCGTTTGTTTTCACAAAGACTTCAAGAAGATGCTAATTTGAGTCTGATATGGCTCTGCAACTGTGACGTCACAGAAGAAGTAGTGGAAGTTGTAGATTGGACAGGGGTCTACCACCTCCCACGCATCAGTCTGCCCTATCTGTTAAACAAAGTAAAAATGATGTTCCCATGAGAATAACAAAAAATATTTGCTAGAACCCCAGTCGAAAAATAATGGATAATTTATAATTATTTATCAATTTTTTGAAAAAAATAATGGATAATTTTTTTTCGTAAGGCTTTGAATAATTTCTGTTCATATTTTCCTATTTTGTTGCACCATAGCTATTGAATCTCGGATTTAAATTCGAAAAACTCATGTTGCTTGAAGAATTTGTAGGCGCTGATGGGGGGGGGTTGGTAGGTGGGGCAGGTAGTTGGTGTTGGGGGGTGTAGGTAGGTGAGGTGGGGGTAGGTACGTTGCGGGGGGGGGGGGGGGGTAGGTAGGTATGTGGGGAGGGGGGGATAGGTAGGTAGGTACGAGGGGGGTAGAGGGGGAGGGGGGGTAGGTTAGTGGGGTGGGGGGTAGTTTTTTTCGGGGGGAGGGGGTAGGTAGTTAAATGGGATCAAATTTTCTCACAATGACCTCTTCACCTTGAATTACAGACTGTTACCAATGTTCGAAAACAGAAGTCAACAATCAAAGACGGACGTAAAAACTCTAATGGAAAGAAGTCAAAACTCAAGTCATGAACAAACTTCCTTTCTGCTAAAAAAAACATAGCCTGTAGAATTCCGAAAACGACTCGAATCGTCGTGCATTATAATGTCCAACCTAACCTTACCAAAATCAGAACATCAAAATAGACAAGAGAAAAAAACAAAAGGGGGGTAAGTTGGGGCGGGGGGATAGGGGGGGTAGGTAGGTGGAGGGGGGGTTTGTGCGGTGTAGTTTAGATAATTAGGGGTGACTTATATAGAAGCAAAAAAATCTCAAAATGACCTCTTCACCTTGAACATTACCGGCAGTCCCTAATTACTATACTTTACAAACGAAACTACTGTTAAAGTCCAATGTTCGAAAATAGAAGTCAACAATCAAAATCGGAGGTAAATACTCGAACAGAAAGAAGTCAAAATTGAAATCATGAACAAACTTGCTTTCTGCTAAAAAAAACTTGTAGAATCTCAATACTCCTCTTCGAGTCGTAAAAACCTGTAGAATATCAATACTCCTCTTCGAGTCGTAAAAAGACACAAACGTTTACAGTAATTGCTATGAACTTCGTTCAAGAGCAATTAAAGAAGACGAAGTTCATTCATACTAAGAAGTTTTTGAGCGGTGTTTTTGAAAAAATAATCACTGATTATTCTTTCAGTAACAGTGCACAAGAAACTTCATAAATCAAAATATTTATTATTAATGAATTCCGTCTAGTTTTCGTTTTTAGAAACGGATTTATCAACAGAAATTGGGCATGCAGCTTAAATTTCAGGTTTAATCATACACTGTTTGCGGCACTGCAATGGTGTTCTTAACATACCTTGTAGCACATCCACGCATTGTTCAAGTCTGACAAGGCCACCCTTTTGACCTCTGGTTGTTTGACCTCAATGTCCAGAGCATTCAACAACTCCAGGCCAACTTCTGTTGAGGTCAAGTTCAAGAAATTCTCACATGACGCTGAAATACCGACAAACAATTAATATTAGAGAGAGAGAGAGATTAATTTATCCAGGAGATGAAGTTAATACAAACCAATAATAAAATTAAAAATAAAGATACCTGATACCTGGAAAGGATAGAAAACGGGACAGTACTGTCCGCCAAGTCCTACCCTGTATGCAATAAATTTAAGGGTTTAAATAAAATTTGATTAAAATAAAAGAAAAAAAAAATTTTTTTGGTTGTTTTATTTTATAACTAAATCGATACAGTCGAAAATTTCGACTTACCACTGTTTCTATCCTATATCTATTCCATTCCCATAAGTTTCGCTGCGCTTTAATTTAGATCGCAGATTTTTTTTTTTACATTTTTTTTTCGAAGTTTTTCTTGGAAAAATTTTGAAAAATCTAAAAACCGCGATATCTCGAAAACAAAAAGAGCTAGATGGGTCAAACTTTTTGTCCAGAATCGGGACCTATGAATAGATATCTGTTAGCATGCAGCCAAGGGTGCGTTTTTACGGGTACATCAAAATTCAAAAATATGTTTAACAAGCGTATAATTTTGCAAAATATAGAGAAATTTTACATCATGGAAAAATTTTGGGATTTGTGACAACTTTATGTTTTGTACATCATCTGGTAGTATTGAATTGGTTTTCAGTATGTTGTACAGTTTGGTAGCCCGATATTTGATGGAGTAACGTTCAATTTTTCTTTTTAGCAAAGGTTCATCCAGGCACTGAAATTTTGAGAGCCTTGTTTGTCTTGTGTGTTTAAAGGTAAACATATTGTTAAGATAATCTTGTACATAAGCACCTATTATCGATTTTAAAACAAACTTCAACAACTCATATAGGTATAACTCGTATACTGTTAAAATGTTGTTTTCAAAAAATATATCATTACATGAATCGCGGGATTTTCTGAAATACATAATTTTTAGAAATTTTTTCTGCAAAACATATATTGGCTCTAGGGAGGTGTAGCTGCAACATCCGTAAACAAGAACGCCATATTGTATTATGGGATTGATATTACTTCGATAGTATGCTATGAGTTGATTTTTTGGAACATAATGTCTCAGTTTTGATATAGCTCCGCATTGTTTACTGAGTCTAGTTTTAACATAGTTAATATGAGAAAGAAAACTTAACTTATTGTCAATAAAACCCCTAGATACTTGCTTACAGGTTTAATAGTAATATTCGATTCATTCAGCCTAAACTGAGAGTTGGAAGCACTCTTTCCTATATTCATTTGTATTGTTTTCTCCATAATTAAAACCAATTTGTTTGAATTTAGCCAGTTGTTAATCATTTTCCCTTCTAATATCTTCGTTACTACAATTTACAGCTGTTATGTTTGTGTCGTCGGCGAACAGCATTATTTCGACTGAATTGGCTGATAATGGGAGGTCATTAATATAAATGAGAAATAAAAGTGGGCCTAATATTGAGCCTTGTGGGACTCCGTGTCTTACGATTTGCCAATGAGAGAGATACAACACCATTTGCAACCACCCTTTGTGATCTATTTTCTAGATAGGAATGCAGCCAATTTTGACAATTTCCTCTAAACCCATATTTTTCAAGTTTTTGTAATAGTATTTCATGATCTAATGTATCGAACGCTTTCTTCAGATCAAGAAAGAAGCTAAATCTTTTTTCAAAATTTGAGAATCTTATTTTCTCAGTCATTTCAACCAATGAATCAATGGTGCAGTGCTTTTTTCTGAATCCAAATTGTTTTTTATTTATTAAGCAGAAACGCTCTAGGTAAAGACTCATTCGGTTGAACATTGCACGTTCAAAGATTTTGCTCCACACGTTCAGGAGCGAAATGGGCCGATAATTGCTTTCCTTAGTTTTAGAACCTTCTTTGAATAGAGGCAAGACTTCTGCTTTTTTAAGAGCTTCAGGGTATACTCCATCTCGAAAGGATTTATTTATCAGGAAAGTTAGAATAGGACCTATTTCTGTTTTTGATTGTTTAACAACTAGGTTGCTGATATTATCATCACCAGAGGATGACTTATTGTCAAGTTGATCTATAAGTTTTGAAATTTCAATATCCGAGGCTTTGTAAAGAAACAAGGACATTTCAACTTGATGTACACTTATTTGTTCGAAGGTTAAATATCTTTAGTTAGTTCTCCCGCAATATTTATGAAAAACTTAAAGTTTAAACTATCTGCAATATCATAATTTGAAGCCTTAGTGTTCTTTTCCGATAGTGAATCTAAACAAGGGATAGTATTATTTGTCACCTTTTTCCCGTTAATTTCATTTAAAAGCTTATAAGTTTGTCTTTAGTCTCCAATACATGAATTAAATTTGTTTAAGTAAAATTTTTCTCTTTGCGCCTTTTGTTTCATCTTCAAATTGTCTTCGGAGAGATTTAGACTTTTGCAGCTTTTCAGTGTCATTTTTGTTGGATTTCCAATTTTGAAAAGCTCTATTGCGCCTCACTCTTAAATTTTTTAGACGATTGTCAAACCATTTTGGGCAATTTTTTGGTACATTATTGAATTGTTTCATGGGAGCATATATATTCAAGCAATTTTCAAAGTGTTTTTTGAAGATTTCAAATGACTGGTTAAGATTAGTCGCAGTTTGCATTTCATCGTAAGCTTGGTTCATAATATTTTTTAAGCTTCCGAGATACTTACTTAGTAGGCCATGTTTCTTAAGAAAAGATGTGTCTCTAAATTGAGAAGCGTTGTCACAAGGAATGTATTTTGTTTTCCATTTTAGCAAAATTGGAATATGATCAGATATATTTTCATGTTCCATGAGTTCAAAACTGGATTCAAAAAGATTTTGGTGGAAACAGTGATCCAAGCACGTGCTTGTTTTTTCGGTTATTCTGGTGGCCTGCTCAGCCTCCAATTCAAAACCATTTGAGCTAATAACATTCCGATAACTTTTTATCATCAAATTATCTTCTATGGTGTTTATATTCAAATCACCGCAAATTATGAAAGGCATATCACTTGAAGTGTTTTGCTCAAGATAGTCATCAAGGGATTTAATGAATTCCATTTTGTTTGTTCGAGGTTTATTGTAAATTACACAAATTTTAAATTTATATTTTCCCAAAGCTATTTCAGCAGTTATACTTTCGTCAAAAACATCGTAATATTCTTTTAGGAGAGTACAGTTCTCTTTAACTTGAATCATAACACCTCCATATGAGTTAGTTCTATTTTTAACTAAAAGATGGTTATATCCATGTAAAAGATAGTTATGAAAACTGTCTAAGTCAGTTAGCCAGGTTTCAGTTAGACATATTACTTCTGGGGGAGACTCAAGACTTAGTATTAGGGCTTCCAACTTTGTGAAGTGAGGTTTTAAAGAGCGAATGTTGAGATGTAGTACACTTAACGACTTAAACGAATTTTCCAGGTTCTTTGTTGACAAAGTCGTTTCCTCTATTATTCAATACTGATCATTAACATTAGCACCAGTATCAAAAGGCTTAACTTTTGCCATATTGTTATCCTTCAGAAATTTTACTAAAGCAGGTATCAATGTATCTAGTAGATTGTTTGCTAATGAAGCTGACGCATCATTTTCTGTAATGGGAGAAACTTGAATACGCTTTCGTTTTGCACTGTTTAAAGGAATGACTGTAGTTGGTTTTCGGATAAGCTTCGGCATCTGATTGGGAGTATCTACAATTTTTTCGTCATTAGGTTGATGATGATAGCTTGATATTGGTTGCACTTCCTTCAGAGTAAGTGAATTCAATTCACGACTCGAGGTTACCTTAACAGCATCACTATTGGGGAGATTTTGGTTAAAGGCGTAAACATCTTGTTTACGAGTGAACGAAAGGAGTCCAAGTTGCTTAGATTCGTTCTTTAACTCTCGATCTCTTGGGGCGAGGCACTCTTCAACAATCACTGTCTTTCCAAGAGAATTTCTTACACCTTTGAGCCAAGCTTTTCTTCTCCAAATAATGTCGCGATCAGCATGGTATATGAACTTGACAATAACTGGAGCGCCTGGGTTTTGGCTCAGTGGATGGCACGCTGCAAACAGCGAAGAATTGATGTTTATCTGGAGAAGGTTGTTGAGTAAATAGATAATACTAGTTAGGGCGTCTCCACGATCCTCGATGTTGGAAAAAATGAGGCACAATTTTCGAGAATATTTTTCGAGCTCAACTACTCGACCATCCAATTTGTGTAGGGCATTGGTGTTTTCAATCATTTCTTCGTTCATGAGAGTCTGGTTTTGTCTCAGCGATTTCAGTTCCTGGTCCTGTTTTTGAATATGTCCCATCATTTTTTGATCAGTTGTTTCAGATCCGTATCATCATCCATAGCTTCTACTTCATCTGCTATCGAATCAATGTCAAAACATTCCAATTCAGATTCCTCGCTAACAAATTCCATTTTCCTTATCTATTTAATAAGTTTATCACAACAATTATTGCTTTGTATGATTAATAAATACTTTGTCAAATTTAACTTTTTAATCCCTGTGTCAAAATACCCTTCAAAGTTACACATTATCTTGTAAGAATCAAGATCTTCGGGGGACTTCTGGAAAAAGAGGGGAATAAACAACGGATCTTGCTGAGTATTATAGTCTGACAATTCCCTGGAAGTAAAAATTGATTTCTCTGCAAGGAAAAAGAGCCAAAATGTGTAAGTAGTATTCACAAAATATGCTCTGACAATTATTTTTTTTGAAAAAAAACAAAGAACCGAAAATTTTACTATCCCTACCACACTTTCATTATATAATTTCCACTGTTTGAAAATAACATTGAAATAATACCTTTTTTTCTCAAAACCACCAGTAAAATTTTCGACAATATCAACCAGCATATTATAAACTTACTAACCCTTGTGTAGCCTCAGCTCTGGTGCTAACTTCATTATTCTTCCTCCTGGTACATATCCATAAGCGTTAACATCATTCGGAACCTGGATAAACTTGAAACTGGCATCGGCTGTCATGGTAACAACAGGAAAGTTTGGGGTGGTGAAGTAGTTCTCGTATATTTCACGCATGAACAGTTGGTCGACTTCTGGGAGTTCGGCTTCGACACAGAACAGTGTCAGTTGAAGATCGTTGTCATAGCATCCAGATGGAACTGTCGCCCAAGCGCCAGTGTTCTATTTTAAAAAGGAAAGAATGGGAAGATTTCGGTATATCGAATAAATTTATCTCGCTAGATACTTTGCTAATCGATGCATACGTCCGTCATTAAGGTTGTCAAGGTTAACGATATCTGACATTTTTCAAGATGGAAAAGTACAAAAGTTTTTGAAAACTGATTCACATCTGTGGTATTAATTGTAAGCATAAAGTTAATGACCTTTTCCATAAAAATTGACTATAACGTTATTCTAATAATGTCACAGACCCATTATATTGGCCATTCCATTAAAAAATTCTGGTGCAAAATTTTAATAATAACTAAAACCCAGAAAGTAGCCTGCAGAAAAACTGGTAGTAAAAAGTATGAAATGCGTTTATTGCTTTTAGCTTTGCTACTATGCAAAAAAAAAGTTCGAATAGGTATATTTTAGTATCAAAAAACAACGTACAGCACAATTTCTACTCTTTACGTGTTATTATTGCACAAAATGTTTGATTTGCAAAATTTCAAAATCTTGAACAAGCTGTGAATATAATTTTCTGAGCGTATACAGAAAAACTGGTTAGACTGCGTTGTTCTTCTGCTGTTTGCCACGCAATTGCAGTCAAGAATGTACAATTATCATGGATGAAAGACAAAAATCTGCTTAAAATAAAGATCTATTATACAGTGTGCATACAAACGCTACCGGAAAAAGTACCACGCATACTTCAAGAAATGGAATTGAAAAAATATCAGCCATCTCCAGTAAAAGAATTGAAAATTTCTTCAAAGGAATGGAGAAGATTTTGCTTCGAAGAAAAATTTGAGTTCTGACATGCAATTATCTGTGTATTTGGGTACAATACAATCACAAGGACAAAAACAGTTTAGAGACTCTAGTTTACTTAGAAATTTTGTAAAATGATGAAGAAAATGCATTCGTTAGCACCTTATAATTTTACATGAAAAAGCTTCAGTGCATAAATAAAAGAATGTCATCAATATAGGTAAAAAAGAGGAGCCGGAGGTTATTGCATGGGGCAAATAGCCCCAATCTGAATTTATTAAAAAATTATTTAAAAAATTTGGAGCAAAAAATTTAAAAAAGCCAGAGTTTTTATTGGAAAATTTAGAAAAAAAGGTTTTGAGGTTTTGAAAATTTAGCTTAGAAGCTGTAAGCAAATTGTATTCAAACTATAGAAAACGTCAACTAAATGCTTAAAAAGCTAACACGTAATGACTCTAGAACTGATTTGAACTCAAAATATTGTATTATAAGCCACAAAAATTTTAAAAAGAGAAAAATAATTTAAAATCTATTGTTTCAGTAGGTGCAATTCACCAAGATACAATTTTTTTTACAGGAAGAGCATTTAGATCAAACATCTTACAAAAAACATTTAGGTCAAATATTTTAAAAATCACAGTCAGCAGGTTTAAATTTAACATTCTGATTCTTTGAATTTTATAATAAGACTTGGAAATCAATGTTATTTATCATGCTTTTTTGGACAATGGTAGAGCAAAGCATGTTCCCATTTTTTAAACAATAGTTCCGAATTGAAACTTTTTCTACTACATACTTGCTTTTCAGAAAATTACTTAGTGTTCCTGCCTCCGCTTCACCCATACCCCCCAAAAATTAGTGATTTCAGAAGTTGGAACACTTCCCGTGCGAGGAGATCACTTTTCGGTATCAAAAATAGACAGGACTTTTGCAATATTTTGTAACAATTATTCCTAATCTTGTTCAGTAAAAATCACCAAAAACAAAAGTGGTCGGGTATAAATAGAAATCACAGTATGTCGATTCAATCAAGTCTGGTTTTAAAAAAGTGGTTGCCATTCAAATTCAACAGTTTATGGAGTTTTAACTTAAAATAACTTAAAACTTAAAAATTAGCTTTACGAATGTTACCGAGACTTAAAAGATTCCATCAAAAATTTGTTTTTAAATAATCAGAACTAGTTTCGATACTGAACTATTTGTCAACTCTTCTCTTTCTAAATATTGTTGTTTCTGACTATACGGTCTAATAAAAATTACAAGACTCTACAAATTAAGTACTCATCGTTGTAAAAGATTTTTGCGGGACCTTTCTTGATAAGACAGATATAGATGAAAATATGTTGCAATAAAAGCAGTTTTAGCAAAACTCCTTGAAAATAAAAAAACTTGCAATTCTATTGCAAGGTGCGCGAGTCTAGGTTTCAGCATAAAATAATTGACGTTTTGGGGTTGATAGAGATAAAGCAAAATATTTTTTGGTTTGAAATAAAAATTTTTTCGATGAAACAAAATCGCCGAAATTAAATTCAGCGCTAAATTTTTGTAAGACTTTCGCCTCAATTATTGTATAATTTGTAATTGTAGTTATTGTTTTTTCACCGCATTCACCACAAGGCTGACATAAATTTACCACATATAAGGTTAATATACGTTTTTAGCAATTTTGCGTTGATTTCTCCACCCGCATGTTACAATATAATCGAGACGGTTTAGTTCATTCTTTAAGTTCCTTAAGTGCGCAACCATCATTGTTCATCAACATGATTGATCTCAGAACCTGATCGTATGCAAAGCAGCTCCAATCTCCGTTCACCAGTGGAATGACAATTAGTTCATCCTGTCCGCTGTTGAGAAGGGCGATGAACTCTAATGCGTAGGCGTCCACTGTCTCGAACAGGGGAGGGAAGTAGCTGCACATCACTGTATAAAGAACAAAATGACATTTCAAACAAAACGGCAGATTTTTTTGCAATACTTTTGCACAAAAACGTACTCATCATTTTCAATATTCTAAGCAAAGTGATAATGCCTTAGCAATTTACAGTTATTACATAACTTTCGATGTTGGATTAACATAAAATAGAAGTAGTTGGACTTCAAATTCGGCAATTCAATTTTTGGTTGTTTCGACTGCATTGTGAGTTAGTATTTATAGTGTTTCCATGGCAACACAGAGCAACTTGTGATCAAAAATCTATTACCTGTCATAGAATTTAAGCAAATAATTCTTTTTTTTTGCTTAAACCTTTTACATAAAGAACAAAACAGTGTTTCCTATTAATGTAGATTGCAAGCTTTGAAATAAACCATTGCCCTCGTCGAGGAATGCTAAGAAAAAATATACAGGCTTAAAATATTTGACGAAATATTAATAGCAAAATTGACAGCTAATTCTTAACCTGATAAAATTTCACCACCGCACTTCTAAAAAAATCAGTACAAATATATCGATACAAATATACAAAAATTGCCTCAAATATATAAAAATCGAACTTGTACCTTGATCAAAAGTGACTTTGGTCAGCACTTGTACCACATCAAGTGAAGGGTAGATTGCATAGATCCCGTCCCCAAAGTAGTAATACCCGGCACCACTATCACTTCCCATCACGTGAATATTGGCCTATTCGTGTACGTTCCACAGTTTTCCCCTTCTATAGTTTGAAAATCGCAAAGACTCAAAAGAACAGGTTAAAAAATGAAAAATAAAAATTCACGGCTGAAACACAATGTCTTTTTAATTTGAATTTGCGCGTCAACAAAAGTGGGGGGGGGGGGGGGGGGGGTTGGGGAGTGCAAAGCTTTCAACAATGGCAAATCTTTTCCATAAAAGACTTAAAATGCATAATATTCATAGGTCTGTCTGAATTGTTAAATTTTGACCAAACGCGCAATGTTTCATTGGTGTAGCTCTTGAAAGACGGGCGATGATGGCTTATAATCCAATTGAAAAACGAATATGAGTTTTCGACCTCAAAGAAATAAGCGTCTGAACCGCGAGAAACTAATTTTACCTAATGTATGTATGAGATGATTGAGCAAAACTGCAAAATTTTTTTGAATTGACTTGGACTGGTTTTTTCCAAATCAAACTTACGAATCCATCATTTTTGTGGCTATTCTTTTCCGTTTCCCAATGCTACGCTCTTTCAAGTTCCCCTTGTTAATAGTGAAACTTTTTATCTCAATAGTACAATTTATACATTGGCTGACATCTATAAACGATGGGGACTGAAAATATTTAAAACTATCAAAAAACTACTAAAAGCATTAGAAAACTGCTTTTTGGTAATTTAAAAAAAATAGTTAGTTCAAAAAAATTTGAAAAATTTCATAAAATCTAATTTACTTTTCAAAAATTACAAAATTATGTAAATTTACATTGTTTTGTGTACTGCGATACCTTGAACAACTTACTTTAGGATAATTATTTGTGCGCATCAGTTTTTTAACTTTTTAACTTTCGGCTTTCAATTTAGATCAAAATCAAATCAAATGCAAACTGCAACAAACCTCAATAGATTCAGAAATTGAGAGGCAAAGAAGTTGAAACTGTCTCCCGTTAATATAAAAATGAAATTATTAATACAAAATATACAAAAAATAGAAATTTATTTTTAATACAAAAATTGAAATTGGCAGAACCATCTGGAGAAAACAAATAATATAGCCAAGTCGTATTATGATGTTGTATCAATAAAACTTTTTAAAGTAGCTTAATGTCAAGAATAAATCAGAGATTGGTGTTTAATAGAAATATACTCAGAAGGAGTTGAGAACAAAATCTGAATTCGAGTGGCAATGTATCAAATTTAGACAAAAAGTGAGCCGGAGAGTCTAGCCTTCTACTTACGTTTTCGAATCAGACTTTATATAACCTCTACCATAAATGTCGTACACACGTTTCTTTTTTTATGAAAAAAATTACCCTGTGAAGTTGCTTGCCAATACGTCAGTTCAACTCATCATTTTAGCCAATACTTGGTAGCCTGAGGTGTATAGTAGTAGTATTGAAAAATCCTATGTAGTTGGCATTATTGAATTGAAACAAGAATAAAACAACAGAATCAGAGAGAGAGAGAGAGAGAGAGAGAGAAGGAAAGAAGAAGAGAAACGGAGAGATAGAGAGAGGAATTGAGGGAGAAAAAACGAAAGAAGAGATAAAGAAAGAAAGAAAGAAAGAAAGAAAGAAAAGAATGAAAGAAAGAAAGAAAGAGAATGAAAAATAAAAAAGAAAGAAAGAAAAGAATAGAGATAGGAGGAAGAAAAAAAGAAAAATAAATAAATAAAGCTAGAGAGGGAGATGAAGGGAGAAAAAAAACAGAGAAAGAAATAACTAAAAGAAAAAAGAAAGAAATAAAGAAAGAAAGAAAGAGGAAGAAAGAAAAACAGAAAGAAAGAAAGAAAGAAAGAAAGAAAGAAAGAAAGAAAGAAAGAAAGAAAGAAAGAAAGAAAGACAGAAATAGAATGAAAGAGAATGAAAGGAAAAAGGATAGAGAGAGAAGGAGAAAGTAAAAAGAACCATAAATAAAGAGAGAGAGAGAGAGAGAGAGAGAGAGAGAGAGAGAGAGAGAGAGA
The DNA here is from genome assembly GCF_964194025.1 of Convolutriloba macropyga. NCBI lineage: Eukaryota > Metazoa > Xenacoelomorpha > Acoela > Convolutidae > Convolutriloba > Convolutriloba macropyga. Next base: position 17,957,733 of record NC_134474.1, read on the forward strand.
GAGAGAGAGAGAGAGAGAGAGAGAGAGAGAGAGAGAGAGAGAGAGAGAGAGAGAGAGAGAGGAAGTAAGGGAGGGAGGGAGGGAGGGAGGAAGAAGCTATTTTGGTTTATAAAAGTATGTTTTGAGGAGTTCAAACAGATTAAAAAAACAATTTTGCTAAGTCCGATGGGACACTATAAGCATCTAAGTTCAAATAGAGTTGATTGGGAGACAACAAGAAAGACGGTTTTCTTGCAAATGATCATATGTTAGACATTACAAGTTGTCTTTAATTCTTTTTGAACATTTGGGCCAGTTACTAACTTATTTTTCTTGAGTAGGAGAACAGCACTAATTTTGAAACCACTTAATGCAGCATAAGAAATTTATTTCAGCCTGCAAGAGGTAGAGGTGTTTTACGGTTTCTGCCTGTTTTATGTAATCCATCGGCAGGGCTAAAAACACCCCTCGTTTTGCAACCTAGTAAGAATTCGGATACAGACATATAGTTGTCTCTTGCGCTATGGAGATCTGCGATGTACTGAGGCTTTAAAGAGACTTACTGTCTTACAAACTACAGTTATTTTAAACAGCTTATAACTTCGGGTCACCAATGTTGTCTTTTGTCATGTTCTGTAAAATTTTCAATTCAGTTTTCCGCTATTAAACTGGCTCCACTTGTCAGTGAAATATCATCGAAGTATTATTGAAAAAGTACTCTATACTTTATAGGATTTCATAGAAAACTGTGGATGTTAACTATCCTCAATGAGAGCTGTTTTGTAGTTCTGAATCGCTGTCAGGTATGCCTCTAGATCTGCGGGTGGAGGTTCGAATAGACAGAGGAAAGAACTGTGCTGGGTGCTCGCACATGTTTGATCAGATTGCGTCCATTCGTAAACAATCTGTAAACAAATATGACAGATTTAAAGTTTTTTAATAAGGAAACCAATTATGACACAGAGTTGCACAGAAATGAACAGATATAAAATCCCCAAATCACTCAAATGCACGTACGCAAACGTAATTTTCAGAATGACATTTTTTTCAGAAAGGAATTTTTATTTACAGTTTCAAAGGAACAATGAAATATAGAAACCCAATTTACTCAAACGCACATACGCAACCGCAAACACACACACAGAGACCCAAAATTAGGAGAAAGATACGTAATAACATCTCAGATAAAACTGACTTCTGATCAGACAACCAAGACCAAATTGATCTCTGACCAGAATCTGCATGTTTTAAATTTGAACTTTGAACTTTGAAAAGTTACTGGCGTTTCAAGGTGACATGATGACAAAAGTTGTCTATTTTTGTACAACTGTGAATTCAAATTGACTAACATTAGTAAACTGAGCTCCTACACCTTCGTCGCTTCCATACACAATTGGAGACTTTTTCCAGCACCTCCACTCGCCCAGACTGTTTTTCATGGACAGCACTTCAACATCAGGAAAGGGGTCAAGCAAGTTCACCAGTTCTGTGCCCATATCATCGAGAGCAAAGACGTTGGTCGGTGTTGAACATGGAGCTATGAAAAACAGCTAATTTGAAAAAAAAAACAACAATGAACAAATTAAAAAAAGCATTTCTTTTCAAATAAGAAGGTTTAAACTAATTTCAATGCTTTTCCCGCGGTTGCGAAAATTGATATCAATTGCACCTTAATTATGGTGCATATATCTTGTCAAATGGTCACCCTGAGTTCTCTTATTAGGCAATCAAACACCATTATCAAAACTGAGACCTATATTGCTCTGTTAGGAAAAAGCTTTTGGAATGAAAATTTAAGCTGTTTTTGGATTCCGTGACTACATTTTTTACATCTGTTGAACCGAATCGAAATCTGTACTACGGCATTAAAAAACTCAAAATTTTACCTTCCACGAGACGAAAAAAGTTTTGTACACAAATCCTTGTATCAAAAACTTAAAAAAATTCATCAAATTGTCAGGTTTCGTAAAACCAGGATTTATGAAAACTAATCCTTCAATGAACCTTTTCAATAGAAGCCTTTTAACTCAATTATTGTGTAATCAACTCTACTGCAATAGCAACAGTTGCATTACATACTAAAGATGAAACGTATTGGCACTCCGTGAATACAAAAAATCTGACAAAATACTGCTTAAACAGTGACGAAACTATGCTCTGGTTTTAGATTATTATTTTCCGTCACTCGTTTTTTGCCACTGTGCTACATGAAGACTGGTGAAATTGTTGCGGAAAAAGGTAGTCTAATCAATTACGCAAGAAAGTCTAAAAATTACGCAATTGATGTAACCAAAAGGAGCGATGATTAAATATATTACCGCACGGTGTTATCGCCCTCTCGAAGCTGTTCAACAACTCGGCTTTTCCTCGGAGTTTAATAATTTGTCAATTGTTATAAAAATGGTTGCGGCGATTTGTAAAAGTTTGAAACAACTCCAAAGGCTTTAGTATCAACGCTAAAATTCAATCGGAGGTGACTTTTAAAATCTATATTACTGATGGAAAAAGTGATCAAATCAATTAATTCAGGTGTAAAGTGACTTCGCAATAAAAATATATTTCATGTACCTAGCAGCGATGCATCTTCGAAGAGCATTAAGAAGTTCGCTTTTGGAAAAATAAAAATGTTTTGAGAGATTTCTAGATGTTAATTAGTAGACGACGTAAAAAGAAACATAATGGCACAAGTCCTGAGTTACAACTTCGCACGCCAGTTACAATGCCGCACGTGAACAAAAAACACTCCGTCTAAGAAACTAAAAATTGTTCAAAATCCATTTTCTCATTCACTATAATCAATATTCTCACCCCCTCTAAAAACAATTGGATCTTTCCCGTTTGTACCCCCCCCCCCAGTACGTTATACCCCCCCCCCCAGTTATAGAGCACGTGCCATTTCATAGTAAATCATTATGTATAAATATGGCACGTGCTTCTGGGGGTGCAAAAATATGCACCCACTAAGCTGGGGGGACACAAACGGAAAAGATCCAAACAATCTTTTCTGCTTCAGCGTTGATAACTGCACTTCACCTTTCTTAACTCAAACTAGAATTTAACAATTAGCAGTTTTACAACTACTTAAATGAAGGCTGATGAGACCATTTATGTCCAAGACTTTGGTCTGAAACGACAGAAAATTTTTTTTGATAGAGGGATTCATGTCTCAGAATTTCGGTCTACAAAATGAAATTGATTAATAAAGTGTTAGTTTAATTTGGGTTTAATTTGGGTCGGGAGTTTTTTTGAAGATTCACAAATTCTTGGTCAAAGATTACGTTATCTATAAATACGAGTGACGAAATGAATTCACTTTTCATCATTTTTATCCACGATTAGCGCACCAAATTTTCACAGCGGAGAAAGCTGGCATAGAGTAAAATGTTTTACTGAGGTATTGTCACTGTTATCCTCAATAGAACCCACAAAACCTCAAAGCTGCAAAGTGCTCTAATTGAAATGTAATGTAGTCCCCGTCTTCATTTACTTACAAAGATTGTCTAGCTAATTTTCTATTCTCCAATCTCTTCAATTTGTAATTTTTGTTAATGGATTTCATGAGCTTAACATAGACGATCATGAGTTCTAAGGGATTTTTTGCAACAAGTGGCGTGAAAAGGTTCTAACCAATAAACTTAATCACGTTCTTAGATCTTGCAAAAGCTTTCAATTCAATTTCACATGAAATCTTTCTCAAGAAAGCTGAAAATTTCAACCTCTCTCAATCAACAATTTTACTTCTCAAATCTTTTCTCGAAAATCGAACACAATGCGTAAAACTGGGTATTGACTTATCAGATAAATTAACTATTAATCATGGTGTTCCACAAGGAACTGTGTTAGGACCTCTTATTTTTCTGTTATATGTCAACGATTTTTCTGAAAAGCTGGAAGGTGAAAATGATGTTGTTCAATTTGCGGATGACACTAGTATTATATGCAAATTTGAACGTAATGAAAATATTCCCCAAAAAATTGAAAAAATATTAGAACAAACAGACAAATACCTGACAGAGAATCAACTCACATTAAATGCCGATAAAACAGAGATGTTATTCTTTACAGATCATACTAATTCGGATTCAGAAATTTCTTTTAAAGGCGAAGTTATCAAACCAGCTCATGCATGTCGTTATCTGGGAGTACAAATTGATTCAAACTTAACCTTTGAAAATCACCTGAATACAGTTTTAAGCAAAATGGCTAATGCAATTCGTTCTTTGTATCTTGTAAGAAATCAAATACCTTTGAAAGTAAGAATTGATGTTTTCAAGTCAGTTGTACTCTCTCATCTTTCTTTCAGTGGAGTATTCCTCCAAACTCATACAGTGAAAAACATAAACCGCATAAACAGGCAAATTAACTGGGGAATAAAAGTTTGTTATTTTCGTCAAAAATTTGACCACTCCATTGATCTTCTCATTAAGGATCGTAACCTACCAGCCGAATTGTTTATCTCAAAAGTTAGCCTAATGAAGCTACAAACAAATATAAAACAATGGAAAACATCCGAAAATTTTAAAATGTTCACTAGTCGCCATAACGCCAGACAGAACAACAGAACAAATCAAATTATTATAAAAAAGAAAACGAAAACGAAGTGGAGTAACAAATCTTTAATCTTGAAAAGCGTTCAAAAATGGAACAAATTGCCCTCTTCAATGTTTTAACCGAGTTTTTGCTCGATCAACACAGGAAAGTACCCGTTAATAGACAAATAGGAGCCTTCAAATCCTATTTTTACCTATAAAAACGAACAGCCACAATTTGAAGATTACTATATTAATAACAATGCTGATTATTTTATTTAACATTTTAGAACATGTAGATATCTAACCTTAGGGTTATAGTCTGAGTAATTTACATGTTTCAAAAAAAGAAACGTTTATTCCCAGGTTGAGGTGCGCGACCCAAAGTGGATATGTCCAGACAGGCCCAGACGGAAAGTGCCTATCTCCAGACCGTCCCAGACTCAAAGTGCCTATGTCCAGACCGTCCCAGACTCAAAGTGCCTATGCCCAGACCGTCCCAGACGGAAAGTGGATATGTCCAGACTATCGTGCGTTCAATACTTTTCGTGCGTTCTTCGTGCGTTCGAAGGCAAATATGTCCAGACCATCCCAGACCGAAACGGTATATGTCCAGACCATCGTGCGTTCATGTCCAGACCATCGTGCGTTCATCCGTGTTTCCAGACCGTGTAACTTTGAACGCACGACACCCCCTTCGTGCGTTCATTTCGGTCTGGACATATCTGGTTTCGGTCTGGGACCTCAGCCTGGGTTCCAAATAGATTTTTTCGGACACGAACCATTTGAAGGGTTTGCATCAGTTCTTGAGAACTTCACAATGGCTTCAGACGGTATCAACCCAAATATCCCATCTCCAAAGTAGATGTAGCCATACTTCAGACCACTCGACATTTTCAAATTATTATCCTGTGTTGAGAAATGAGCCTCATAAGCATTGTACAATTGGATAGTTTCTGAATCGGTTAAATTGGTGATGGAGTCTCTGCAGAAGTAATGGTTTAGAGGGTATTCACATCCTATTGGGTCAAATCTCCAAGATCCGGAAGACTGAAACAAAAAAGACTTTCATACTTTGCATAAATTTAGACCGAGACAAGATATGACCAATTTTTGAAATTACCAATTACATAATATTAGATTATATTGTTGTGATGGTACATAGTATTTCTGATATAATTTCGGTTTTCTGATGACAATAGTCTCTTCTTATAAAAATTAATCTGACCCCTATCGAAGGCTTTATATTCAAGTGACAGTGATGACATCTGATATGAGAAAAGCTGCAGCCAAAAGGAACGATATTCTGAATCAAGTCTTAGCACTGTCATCGGGTGCCTATCTATCTGTTCAGGAGAGTCATTAAACGGTCAGAGTGGTTTTATATCTATGAGAAATTGCTCAATTCCTAGCATTCTAAATATATTTAACAGTGAATGGATAAAACTCAGGGCAACCGATGAAATGCCTCAACTTTTCTTTCATATGAGATTATGAAAAAAAAGTTTCCGACAAGAGTAGAAAGCAGGCCTACCCTGGAGTAGCAGATGAAATTTCCTTCGGCGTGAGTCAGAGCGAATCTGGTGACTTCCGGGTTGAGATTGAAAGTTTCTAAAAGAGCTGCTCCTTGGTCTAACTTCAGTACCGTGTTCGGGGCCACATCACACAAAACTGAAATATGAAGTTAGCATTGGAAAAAGAATTAACCCTATCTAATTAGATGTTGACTTTGATTGCGCCAAAAAATTCTGACAGATTGCGCAACCACATTTTCAAGGTAACCCAAATCTAATATATATTTTTACAAAATTATGAATAAGCCCAGGTCTAGGTACAGACTTATGAAAAGACAATGCTCGAAACAAATGTACTATGAAAAGACCATACTTGATTCATTTGAGCTATGAAAAGATTTTAGCTGGACTTTAAGACATTCTGGACTTTAGCTCGACTCAGATTTTTTGCAAAAGACATTAACTGGAACCAATATTTGAGATGGACTTAAGCTCGACACAATGTTTGCAAACAAACAAAGTCGAGTTAAAGTCTTTTTATGGGTCCATCTTTGGTCTTTTCATAAATCTGCTTTTTTACCATTAAAATTGTCCGTTCAATATTGCATACAACGTAGTCAGCGTGTATGCTCCTTCATTTTTACGATTCAGAAGAACCACTAAACCCTCCAAAACCCGCAATTTTTTCAAAAAAAGATAGTCCATAATTTAAGAGGGGAAAACAAACTGAAAAACGCCGAAACTTTGTCATGGCTAATGGGACTGGGACCAATACACTTATACTAGCAGGTTTCATACAATCAAGTACCGTTGTAATATACTCGAGCTTCCATAAGTTAAGATTATCTTAAGATTGGACAAAGATCGTAAGGCTTTTGGCATTTTTCCAACTGTTTCTGCTCTGGACTGCTCCGGTGCAAAGCTATTTAGTCTTGCTCCGGCTCTGCTTCTGTATGTGCAGAAATAGAAAAAAAATGAAAAACTTTAGATTTTGAAAAGAAAAGACTTATGAAAATACTAATGTGGACCCATGAAAAGAGCTTTACTCGACTTTGTTGGTAATGCTATGACTAATGGTGGACCCATGAAAAGACCTTAGCTGGACTTTCTTCGTTATGAATAGACTTAAGCTCGACCCATGAAAAAAAAGCTCGACTTTAACTAGGAAGCTCCATCCTGTAATTATAGTCAATATCGCCCCCCTACTAGACTTTTAAAGTCTTTTCATAAGTTGAGGCATAGGCCTGGGTGGTTTCTAGTAAAAGGATGCTCAACTTGCAAGAATTTGCATGCTATAAAAGTTGAGATCCCAAACCAAAGTGAACTCTGATCAGACCGTCTCAGACTGAATTGAAATCTAATCAAATTTTCGTGCGCTCGAAGTTTGCTGGGAACCATTTGTGATTAGACCGTTCCAGACGGAATTAACCCTGATCAGATCATGTGCATTCTACTGCTCAGACTTTTGAGCAAACCATTGAGAAAAATCCAAAACTAAGTTAAATAAATTAGTTATTGCAAGGGTAAGTACAACAGAAATCATATACCGTTACAAAAGCAAACTGCATAAACGAAGTATCCGGACAGATTTTGTAACCACTCAGAACGAACTGGGCGGTGTAAAACTTTCTTTGTGAAACATAAGGAGAGCAGCCGTTACACTTTAATTTAAAAAAAGTGCAAATTCGCTTTTTGAAAAAATTTTGCCTTTCTTGTTTTACTTTAAAGTTAATTACAGACCAGAGACAGTTCGAATCACAACTAATTTATTTAAGAGCAAAACACGGCGAGGAGAATTATCTTCATAATTAGCGTAGAATGTCAACAAAAAACATTTTTTCAATTTCGCGGACTCTGGGGAGTAACGGAGGTTTAGAGTTTTGTGAACGTTAAACTCACTCTTGTTGTTTTGTTCACATTTAATCTAATAAATCAAATGTGTCTGAAAATTGTATGCAATCTGTTTTGCTAAAAACATCATAAGAAAGTCTCATTCGCTTTAAGTTAAAAAAAATTAGTAGTTGAATTTTCCAAACCAACTGTTTTAGCTAATTTTTTGCCTAAAATTTTGAAAAATTAGCACACTTACAATTTTTCAAGACAAATGTCACCAGATATGCTTCGTTAGCTTCCTTTGTCCAAATTGATCAGTATGAGAGATATGAAAATGAGAAAATTGTTGTTTGCACAGATGACGGCTATATTAACCTCATGTTACTGTGCAAATGTTCTGGATTAATATTTTGACGGTTTTTCGCTTAATTTGGATAGATTTTATCAAAAAAGCATGAACCATCTTTTGATTTATCTGGAGTTTTTTGCAAAACATTTTTTGCGCAATTAGTTCAAAAAATAACCTTTATTAAAACCTCCGCAGAGATTATTGCAAAGCCGCTTTTAGTCTCACTGTTAATTTTTGCGAAGAAGATAAAATTGGATTGTATTTTGACTCTGTCGCTTTTTGAAGCCTTTTGCAAACTTCTTCGTCCCAAATACCAACCAATCTGTTATCAGTTATGGGTTTTAAATTAATGAGAGGTCCCATTTATGTTAAAAAGAGGCCAAAAAAATTCTGTGTTTTCGAAGTGAAACTCATGGCTTTTATGGCTCCTTTATTATTTGTTGTCGTTTTTATAGACCAATGATTGAGTGCCATAAATCAGATACCTTAATTCCTATTTAAGAGATTTCAAAAAAACTTTCAAACGCTTGCATTTGATACCTAATGGTTTGTCGCTACTATAACTCAATAATTATTCAAATTTCATCGTTCAAAGTTCGAAATATTTCCTTCTCTTGCCTGTCTATTAATATCATTACGTAAATTCTAGAACAAATTTCCATTTTTTGAATCGGCAGCAGAAACAATATTAGTTGCGGATTTTTTCTAAAATGCAAAAAATTTTTGGATTGTAATGGTGCGCTGTTTTTTTTCAGAAAATTTTTTGCCTTTCTTGTTTTACTTTGAAGTTAGTTACAGACCAGAGCCAGTTCAAATCACAGCTAATTTGTTTATGAGCAAAATATGGCGAGAAAAATCATCTTAAAATTTTAGCATACAATCTTCTGTTTTTTCGGCTTCAAATCTGTATTTGACTAACAATATTTCAGAAAATGTGGGTTGTGCTGTATTCGTTGTTATTCTGTAGTCTTTTGACCTATCTTCAGTATGAACATGTCCAATAGGCAGTCCCAAATTGATCAGTTAACTTTGCTTTGGTTAAATGCATATGGTTGTCAATACTTACGATTTAAAAGAAAGTTTTAAGAAAACATTTGCCTTTTTTCAGTTTGGCTATTTTTGTCTCATTTCTGTCACCTTTATGCTTTATCTCAGCAAACCGAGAAGTTAATTTTTTCTAGTGAGCAGACATCTAGTCGTTACTGCTCGGTGTTATAATATAAATTTTGGCGTTTGGCTTTTAAAATTTTCTAATTTTCTGGTTCTTTTTCGCTGTCCTGACCAATTATCACAACACTGAAAAAGTCAGATATCACTTTAGTGCTGTTGAGAACAGGCGCACTTGGTTATATTCAATATTTTGAGGGAATAGATTATGATTTTAAAGTTTTTGGCACTGTTTTCGAGCAATAATTGACTGTTTAGCTTTTGATTTATTTTCTATTTTGTATTCGTAAGACATTCTGTATTATCAAAGGTCTCAATAGCTTCCGATTGAGGTAAAACTGCGCCCATTTAATGTTTTCATTTGATAGCTAATGTTATTTATGTATTCAGAAATATTTAAATTCAAAAAATTCCAACGATGTCAATCCTCGTAAAAAGCCAATCAGTTAGTTTAATCTAGGTTGTTGAGTTTTTGTGGTTTATTAATTTAATTTTGGTCGTTATTAGGGCTTTTTTAATTTTATTCTCTTGTTTGTTTTTATCTCGTAATCTCCTTAATAGTACGCATCACCGGCCTTATAATGAGGCAATATTTATTTTCAGAGGGTTTGAGTTTACAGTGATTTTTTAAATGGATACACCAATTGCTCTCTAGTAATATATGAGTTCTTGAAATTTTCCTATCTTTTCCACATTTGCTAGACAACTAAGTCCACACTATCGTTTCGCGGGGTCGGAAAATTACGTGCAAACGCACGTTGATGAGTCTCCTTTGTTGCTAATATGTTCAGAATGATTGCACACAATGTATTATATAATTTCATATAAATTAGAACTCGTTTTGGAACTTTTCCAATACCCATACTTCTAGATATGGGCATTGGTCCAAAGTATTTTTTTGTTCGCTCATGATCCCTGATCCGAATATCAGTTAAGAACTTTTATACTTAAGATCCACTTATGATCGATCTTTGGTACAATTGGAACTGATGTCTCTGATCAGACTTTCGTGCGTCTGAAACCATCTTCGATCAGATTTTCATGCCTTTGTTTGAAACTGTCTATGGCCAGACTTTCATGCCTTCAGAGCCGCCTATGATCTGAATTTCGTACACGTGAAACCACCTATGATTAGATTTCCCCAGCGGCCCAATTCAACTGTATTTGCTATAAAGTGTAATCTTACATCTTTTAACTATTACCCAATTCTCGTTTTGAGGTAGTAAAAGTAGAAATATTATTGGACAGGATATCGGGATCATCTGGGGGATGTCATTTTGGGTGGTTAAATAAGCTATTTCGCGTCGTATTTTTATCAGGAGATTTTAAATCCTGAACCAGTGTTGCAACCCATTCCCGGGTCGAGGCCGAATGGTTAACTTGTAAAAACTTGCAAGTTTCTTGCAAGTTCTTACAAGGCGATGCATCGCCTTGCAAATTTCTCTTCCAAAATCTTTCAAGTTCTTACAAGTTAACCGTTCGACTTACGAGTTACTTACAAGTTAAACATTCGCACACACACACACACGCGCACACACACACACACACATGCACGCAAACACACACACACACACACACACACACACACACACACACACACTAAACCGTAAAAAAAGTTGCAAGACAGATGTAAACGGATGTTTGGAAAATATAGAATCTGGAAAATTGTGAATTGAAAATATAAAAAAAGGATAAAAAAGTGAAGGTCCACTAACTTATTTTGAGAAAATGCTGACATATGGATTTGAAATTTCAATCAAAGTCAATATTTTGCGAACATTTTAAAAAAGCAATCGCGAAGAAACTAATTGAGATCTACTGTTTTTTAATGGATTTGCAAAGGGATCTCTCTTGATTTGATAAATTTCAAAAAGTAACCATTTTGTCTACTTAGGTAGAATTGTATTATGATATCCAAACAGAGCTATTAACTCCCACGCGCTGACTACGGTAAATAACTGAATGTTAAATTGAATTAACAAATAAGAGTTGTGCTCGACCGGAACGAACTTGCAAGAAACTTACATGTTAGCTATTCGTCTTGCAGGTTCTTACAAGTAAACCATTCGACTTACACGTTTTTAAAAGTTAACCATTCGACTTGCAAGCTGTTACAAGTTAACCATCTTTTCCAAGAAACTTGCAAGTTCTTGCAAGTTAACCATTCGGTCTCGACCCGGGTTTGAACTGATTGCAGATTTTTAAGACTTTTAACCAGACGTCAACTCTATTAAGACGATGTCATGCACTGTTTCTAAAAATTCAGGCGAAATCTGAAAAACATTGTCTCTACGTAGCTCTCTCATATCAAATTAAAAAAATAAAAAAAATTACCTGTTTCTGCAGACACCTTCGAAACGAATGTGCTAATTCTAGCCAACTGCATAGTAGGCAGCAACGTGAACAATCCGTCACTCCTGATTTTTATGAAGCCGTAATTGTCAGCATCAACTGTTACATCGAAGAGGGCTTGCGTTGTATCGTGAGGTGTAAACTCACAAAATGCTCGGAATTCTCCGTTCGAGCTGAGGGAAGTTTGATAGTTGACAATTCCCGCGCTATTCTAGAATGGAAAAAATCATTTAATGATATGAAAGATATCATTTAATGATATGAAAATGACATTGAGAGCATTAGATTTTATTTTCTATTTTTAATCTTCATGATGTACATATAAAATTGTGAGAACAATTTATGCTCGCATTTTAGGCCATTTTTT
>NC_134474.1:17970022-17977522 GCF_964194025.1 Convolutriloba macropyga
ATATGTGCTGAAGCAAATTGAAGGTTAAAAAATAAGGTGTTGTTCTCGGCATACAAAGTTTTTTCTGACAAATTGTCAACAAACAGAAACATTAGATTTTTCTTTAACTCTTTAATGACCCATAAAATTGTTTCAAAAATCTTTATATGCATAATTATCTGCGTCTGCATTTTAGCTTCAAATATATATTTTTTTCAAATTTGAAAACTGATATAACTTTTTATTTGAATTTATACTTTTCAATTTGAATCTTTTTTGAATTCTCAAAAGTTTAGTTTACACAAAGTCTTTACTTCATATTTTTTTAACTTTGTTAAGGTCCCAAAAGTTTGGTTAGGAAAAAACGTCTCATTGAATAGCTGGTTCTTTTTTGTCATAGTATATGCTATACAGCAAAAACTCAATAGTAAAATGTAAGAAATGCAAAACTCAATAGTTTCTCTCTTTTTTGTTAGGTACAGAAAGTTTCTTTTTGTTGTAGTAACTGTTTTCAAACATTACAGCTCCCTCTTGTTTAATTGGCAAGGTGACTAAATAAAACTAGAAATTACTTTCAACGCATCAATGATTATCTTCGAAATTACATAGCCAGATTTTGACTTCCACAAAGTTGCAGCGTTTTCAATCTCGCAAGAGAAAGTATGAGTTTTAAGAAAAGTTGCGCGAGGACGCATAACTAATTTAGAAATTCCGTTCCGACTGTATCAATCTAACTGCTGTGCGGTACTCGACAAAAGCCAGATGTTCGCGGTGACTCCAAGCAGATTCACGTAACTTATACATAGAAGTGTTTTGCAAAAATGATTTCAATATGTTAGCAGCACAATTACAAGAACTAATTTAGTCATGTATAAATTGAAAATTTCGAACATTCCTATTTATTTATAAAATTTTTTGTATGATAATTCTATATCAGATTTTGCGGTATCTGCTGATTAATTGGATTAAGCGAGGACAAACTCATGTGAAACCGTTGAAAAAACGAGTAACAAAAATAGCTGTCTATTTTGAACGAAAAAAACTGTCCAATGTCTCCACTATCGAGTAGCAGGATGACCAGCCAACCCAACGGACATAAGTATCATGTAATTTTGTATCTTTGACTGGTTCCTATGCATTTTGTGGTCGTGGTATTTTTCGGAAATCTTCTCAAAATTGATATGGCGTAAGAACCTATGCACAAGCTTGAGCAAATAGATATGTACTCGGTGAAATAAGTTGCGACGAAAGCTTCGGATCTGGTGGCTTGCAATGTTATTGGCGCTGTGGGCCTTAAAAGAATATAAACTCAACAAGTAGTGATAGTTATTGATCTGAAAAGAGGAGACAATTTTTCGAAATTTTTAAACCTTCTTGACATAGGCCCAGTTATTGCTCGCATCTTTGAATGCTATCCTGCGGTAGTCCTCTACCAAGTTCAGACCTTCAATCAGTTGTACCATTTGACCTTCGGCAGAGACGTCAAATTGCGCCACTTGGCAAGCTGCTGAAAAAAAGACTAAACTCACATAAGGCAGTCAAATGATTAAGCAGAGATCGGTTCGATTCAATGTTTTTTACTGGATCGAATTTTAGGAAAACCATCATTTGATATTAAATTATTACAATGAGGCTCGTTAATGTGCGTTTGCATTTTTGACTTAATAGTTAACCAAACGAAGAGATAACAAAAATACATGTTTGAGTTTTAAAAAATCGGTTCACGCCCAAACTCCTAATTGAATTACATAATGGCATGCCTCATTACAGAGCTGACGAGATCTGCCATTAAAAAGACTAGAAAAAGACGAGAAAAAACAAACGACAAAATAGGTAAAAAAAAATTCACGGCAGAAAATCAATATCTAAATTTAAAAGCACCTACCTAGTAACAACGTCAAAACGCAATCAGATGAAAATTTAACTACACAAATTTAGTTTTTCCTAACTATACAGCAGATGGATGTTATCTTTAATGAGACTAGGTAACATGTCGACAAAGAGAAAAAAGTGAGATTCAAATAAAAAATCAATCAACATATTTTAAAACAAGTAATTTCAAAAGTCTAAAAATTCTTTAGCTTATAACAAAATAATTCACGATAAATTTACTAAAAATTTATTATGAAACAAATGAGACCTGTCTTCGGTTAGACTGAGCCATAAGATTGGACTAAACACGTAGAAAATCCCAAAAAATTTCGAACAATTTGCAAAAACACAAACTATTGAAGCCAATAAAATCATTAGCCAATATTTGAATAATATGTAGTTTTAGTTCAATTTTTATTTAGATTAATTCAGCTAAAATTATATTGAGGAAACAAATAACTTCATTTGAGCCACATCTGAAAATCATTGGGATCTGTTATTACCTGAATGTGCTAAAAAAGAGAAAAAGAAACACGAATACACCACCCACAAATCTTTTATGAAAACGCATATTGTCCACCAAACAAAACATCAGCTTCCACATAATATCAGTGAACATGTTATTTTTGAAATTCAAGGAATTGGAGGGGAACTCTCGATGACAAGAATAAGTTACAAGTTGACAAAAAGAACAACAAAAACTGAGAGGTTTGAAAAGTCATTGAAAATGTAAAACACAATAAATTTTAAAGCTATTCGCTATAGACTGATTGCTTCGGGTAAAAGTCGTTCATTTAATTGTCAATTACAAGTTTATGAGACCGGTCAGCACTTTACGGCTACCTAAAGAAAAAAGGCAAAATCAGCAAATTCAAATTAAAAAAAAGTAAGCGAAAAAAGTTTCCAAGGCATTTGTGAATAAACTTTTTAATAAAGACTTTTCTATTTTCAAATATTTTTTTAACAGCAATGGGATTGTTTTCTGTTACAAAATGACTTGAAAAACAACAATTATAAACAAATATATTAAAACCACGAAGTTTTTGAGAAAACCCCTAGTATCAAAGCCATTAAATTCAATAGCTTTCAAAAAAATCTAATAAGCACGCTAAGATCTGCCTCAATCGGAAAAAGTGATATCTTTTAACCATAGGTCATCGATAACTCATCACATTAAGTTGTATGGCAATGAAAAATACATTAAAATCACGAAATTTTTGAGGAAAAACCGTCGTATCAACGTCATAAAATTCAATAGCTTTCAACGGAAGCCTTTAAATACGCAATCTTATGCCGACAAGGATGTCGATTTAACGATTAAAATGTCTGTCTTTCAAAAGTCATCATTAGGACATTACAACATGTCATTGACTATGAAAACAACATCAAATACCGGCAAAATCCAAAAATTCTGTATAAAGTGCGAGAAGAAAATGTAGAAACCATTTCAACCATAAGTTTTTCTACGATCCATTGAAAATTTTTTTAGGCCACAGGTAACTATCAATATTAAGTTAATGTAATACGATTTCGAAAGGAACCAAAATTACGAAAAATATATACAAAAAAAATATAAAAACTCATGCATCGAAGTCAAAAAACAAATAGTTAGAAGATAAAGCCGCTAATTAGATAAATTTTTGTTGAAGTGGAAAAAAGGGGTTCTGTCATGAGTGAAACTTACTTAAAGTTCAAGAAAACAATTTTAAGATTGATTAATGTTGAAAATGTATTTTTTAAAAACATTTTCTTAAAGAGTTAACAGTCATTAATTTCAATAGCTTTCAACAGAAATCAATAAATATGCTCACTTATGCCACGATGTTAGTACAAGGATGTTTTTCATGCATAAGTAATCAATAAGATATCACAATAAGTCTTATGACTATGAAAACAACAACAAATAGAGGCCAAAATCAGAAATTCAGTAGGAAAGTGCGATAAGGAAGTGTTGAAGCTATTTAAGCCATAAATTTTTTCTCTGAAAACTTTATCTAAGATGCATCAAACTTCTTTGTTGAAACAATGGATAACGTGATAAGACTTCAAAAGGAACCAATAAAACGAAATTTTCAAAAATTAGAAAAAAATTTGAAATCTTGTGTCATCAAAAAGAACTCTTTGAGCTGTCCCCACAAAGCACGAGATAGTTTCACTTAGAACCTATTGCCTTTCCTATTGCCTTTCCAGTCAACATTTTTATGACATAGAATTCCAAAACTTTTGTAAAACCTCAAAAAGAAAATCAAAATTTCATTAAAAATTACGAAAACTGAGATACGAATCCAAAAAAAATGAGCGATTCCTAGGAAACGAATTTTTGTTCATTGGGCTTCACCTGAAAGTAAATGAGTTTTGTCATTAATGGAACCTCGACATGAAAAGTTCTTATTCTCTAGATGACTGGAAAAAACGTGGAAATATGCAAAATTTTCCAAAAAAGAGCTCTCACTAGATGGGTTCACTTAATGCTCATTACGAAACCTATTGCTCTTTTAGTCAATGAGTTTAAGCCATGAGGTTCCAAAATTTAGTAGAACCAAAAACAGAAAATCAAAATTATGAAAACTGAGACACGAATCCAAAAGAAATTGAGCGATTGCTTGGAATCTAAATTTTGGTTCATTGGGCTTCATTTGATTGTAAATGAGGTTTGTCATTAATGGAAGCTCGATATGAAACGTGACTAGTCTCTAGGTAATTTGAAAAAACAAAAAAGTGCAAAATTTTCCAAAAATAGAGCTCTCACTAGATGGGTTCACTTAATGCTCATTACGAAACCTATTGCTCTTTTAGTCAATGAGTTTAAGCCATGAGGTTCCAAAATTTAGTAGAACCAAAAACAGAAAATCAAAATTATGAAAACTGAGACACGAATCCAAAAGAAATTGAGCGATTTCTTGGAATCTAAATTTTGGTTC
Organism: Convolutriloba macropyga; assembly: GCF_964194025.1. NCBI lineage: Eukaryota > Metazoa > Xenacoelomorpha > Acoela > Convolutidae > Convolutriloba > Convolutriloba macropyga. The sequence goes on from NC_134474.1 coordinate 17,974,795, forward strand.
ATTGGGCTTCATTTGATTGTAAATGAGGTTTGTCATTAATGGAAGCTCGATATGAAACGTGACTAGTCTCTAGGTAATTTGAAAAAACAAAAAAGTGCAAAATTTTCCAAAAATAGAGCTCTCGCTAAATTGGTTCACTTAATGCTCATTACGAAACTTATTGCTCTTTTTGTTAATGAGTTTAAGCCATAAGATTCAAAAACACAGTAGAAACAAAAAAAGAAAATCAAAATTATGAAAACTGAGATACGAATCCAAAAAATGAGCGACTCCTTGGAAACTAAATTTTTGTTCATTGGGCTTCATTTGATTGTAAATGAGGTTTGTCATTAATGGAAGCTCGATATGAAAAGTGACTAGTCTCTAGGTAATTTGAAAAAACAAAAAAGTGCGAAATTTTCCAAAAATAGAGCTCTCGCTAGATATGTTCACTTAATGCTCATTACGAAACCTATTGCTTTTAGTCAATGAGTTTAAGCCATAAGATTCGAAAACATAGTAGAAACCAAAAAAAGAAAATCAAAATTATGAAAACTGAGATACGAATCCAAAAAAATCAGCGACTCCTCGGAAATTAAATTTTTGTTCATTGGGCTTCATTTGATTGTAAATGAGGTTTGTCATTAATGGAAGCTCGATATGAAAAGTGACTAGTCTCTAGGTAATTTGAAAAAACAAAAAAGTGCAAAATTTTCCAAAAAAACAGCCCTCACTAGATAGGCTCACTTAATGCTCATTACGAAACCTATTGCTCTTTAAGTCAATGAATTTAAGCCATAAGATTCCAAAACTTAGTAGAACCACAAAAAAAATCAAATTTATGAAAACTGAGATACGAATCCAAAAAAAATTGAGCTATTCCTTGGAATCTAAATTTTTGTTCCTTGGGCTTCATTTGATTGTAAATGAGGTTTGTCATTAATGGAAGCTCGATATGAAATGTGACTAGTCTCTAGGCAATTTGCAAAAACAAAAAAGTGCGAAATTTTCCAAAATTAGAGCTCTCGCTAGATAGGTTCACTTAATGCTCATTACGAAACCTTTTGCTCTTTTAGTCAATGAGTTTAAGCCATAAGATTCGAAAACATAGTAGAAACAAAAAAAGAAAATCAAAATTATGAAAACTGACATACGAATCCAAAAAAATGAGCGACTCCTTGGAAACTAAATTTTTGTTCATTGGGCTTCATTTGATTGTAAATGAGGTTTGTCATTAATGGAAGCTCGATATGAAAAGTGACTAGTCTCTAGGTAATTTGAAAAAACAAAAAAGTGCAAAATTTTCCAAAAAAACAGCCATCACTAGATAGGCTCACTTAATGCTCATTACGAAACCTATTGCTCTTTAAGTCAATGAATTTAAGCCATAAGATTCCAAAACTTAGTAGAACCACAAAAAAATCAAATTTATGAAAACTGAGATACGAATCCAAAAAAAATTGAGCTATTCCTTGGAATCTAAATTTTTGTTCCTTGGGCTTCATTTGATTGTAAATGAGGTTTGTCATTAATGGAAGCTCGATATGAAATGTGACTAGTCTCTAGGCAATTTGCAAAAACAAAAAAGTGCGAAATTGTCAAAAATTAGAGCTCTCGCTAGATAGGTTCACTTAATGCTCATTACGAAACCTATTGCTCTTTTAGTCAATGAGTTTAAGCCATAAGATTCAAAAACATAGTAAAAACAAAAAAAGAAAATCAAAGTTATGAAAACTGAGATACGAATCCAAAAAAATGAGCGACTCCTTGGAAACTAAATTTTTGTTCATTGGGCTTCATTTGATTGTAAATGAGGTTTGTCATTGATGGAAGCTCGATATGAAAAGTGACTAGTCTCTAGGTAGTTTGAAAAAACAAAAAAGTGCAAAATTTTCCAAAAAAACAGCCCTCACTAGATAGGCTCACTTAATGCTCATAACGAAACCTAATGCTCTTTAAGTCAATGAGTTTAAGCCATAAGATTCCAAAACTTAGTAGAACCACAAAAAAAAATCAAATTTATGAAAACTGAGATACGAATCCAAAAAAATGAGCGACTCCTTGGAAACTAAATTTTTGTTCAATGGGCTTCATTTGATTGTAAATGAGGTTTGTCATTAATGGAAGCTCGATATGAAAAGTTATTATTCTCTAGATGACTGGAAAAAACAAGGAAATATGCAAAATTTTCCAAAAAAGAGCTCTCAATAGATGGGTTCACTTAATGCTCATTACGAAACCTATTGCTCTTTTAGTCAATGAGTTTAAGCCATAAGGTTCCAAAATTTAGTAGAACCAAAAACAGAAAATCAAAATTATGAAAACTGAGACACGAATCCAAAAGAAATTGAGCGATTTCTTGGAATCTAAATTTTGGTTCATTGGGCTTCATTTGATTGTAAATGAGGTTTGTCATTAATGGAAGCTCGATATGAAATGTGACTAGTCTCTAGGTAATTTGGAAAAACAAAAAACTGCAAAATTTTCCAAAAAAACAGCTCTCAAATAGAATTCGATTTTTTTTTTATTTTTAACTTCCCTATGAGACCAGAACTAGTCTTTTTATCGCCTTTAGTCTATTAGGAACCCACATTTGATTTATTTTGTGTCGTGAAATTTAATTTTGATTTAAAATTTTCATAGAAAAAGAGTTTAATTCGAACAAAAATTACGGCAAAAGTGAACAAAAATGAACCGAATATCTGTTGTTCACATGAAACTTTAAACCTCGATTACTCGAAAAAAACGG
>NC_134474.1:17982522-18049230 GCF_964194025.1 Convolutriloba macropyga
ACCAAATGAAGAGATAATAAATTATAGATGCTTGAGTTTAAAGAAAACGTTACAAACTCAAACTACTAAATGAATTACATAACGCCATGCCTCATTAGAGCGCTCACGAGATCTACCATTAATATGAGTACGAGAAAACAAAATCAAACAACAAAACGAGCAAAAACACAAAATTTTTTACAGGAAAACCTCAATATCTAAATTTAAAAGCACCTAAAATTAATAACGTCAAATTGCAGTAAGAAAATACCCTAACTGCACAAATTTACTTTTTCTTCGGGAAAATAGCAATAATAATTAGAGCGCATTATGTTCAACAAGCAAATCAACAATTACGGTTTAATATCAATAAAAACGTTAACGTTTGAATTACAAGGAAGCAGATGGGACCTCTCAATGATGAGACTAAGATACAGGATGACAAAAAGAACAACAAAAAGTGAAAAATTAAAAAAAAATTGAAAACAATTATCAGAAACTTTGAGACTTTTAGCTATACACTGAATGTATTGAACAAGTTAATTCGATGCTCAATTGGAAGCTTATGAGAGCCTCAGCATTTAGAGAAAAATTTACGACTAGACAAAGAATAGTAAAATAGGCAAAAACAGCAACTCCAACAAATATTGGAGGAAAAGTGTCGAAGCCATTAAAAAATGTAAAAAATGAAAAATTCAGTGAAAACATTTTTATTTTCAATTAAATGTTTAGAAACAATGGGATTGTTTTTTTTATATTAAAAATGGTGTAAAATCAACAAATATGAACAAATATATTAAAATCACGAACTTGTTCAGAAAACCGTAATTTTAAAGCTATTAAAATCAATGGCTTTCAACCGAATTCAACAAATACGCCAACTTCTGCGTCGATGGAAAAGCAATGATATCTGTCATTCCTATGTGATCAATGTGTCATCACAATAGTTCTTATGACACTGAAAACGACAACAAATACAGGTACAAACAAAAAATTCATCAGAAAAGTGCAAGAAGAATGTTTTGAACCCATGAAAACCATGATTTTTTTTCTGAAAATTTCATCTATGATCAATTGAATTGCTTCTCTAAATGGGAAGTGTCAATATTAGTATAATATGGAGAGATTTCAAAAGGAACCGAAAATTTGAAGAAACATCCAAATTTTTTTTAAAAAAAATGAAAAAACTCGTGGCGTCGACTGGTCCTGTCATCATTGCCAACTGGTCCTGTCATTATTGAGACTGATCTACAAGTACACAGAAGTAAGTTTAAGATCGGTTAATGTTAAAAAACATTTGAAAAATTGTTTTTAAAGTCTTAACAGCCATTAGCTGTTCACTCACTAGATAGGTTTAGTTGATGCTCATAAGGGGACCTTATTCAATTTTAGTCGAGGACACTGCCATAGGGTATCAAAAATTTTAAAATCTCAAAAAGAAAATCAAAATGTTACTTAAAATTACGAAAACTCAGTATCGAAACCATAAAAAACATGAGCGATTCCTTCAAAACGAATTACTTGTTCATTGGGCATCATTTGACTGTAAATGAGGTTTTGCTTATAATGGAAATTTGATATGAAAAGCGACTAGTCTCAAAGTGACTACTCTTAAGTGATTTGACTTAAAAACAAAAAAATTAAAAGTTTTTCAAAAAGCAGCTCTCAAATAGAATTCGATTTTTTAAACAGTAAAAGTCCCTACGAGACCATAACTAGCCTTTTTAATGCCTTTCGTCTATTAGGAACACAAAATTATTTGATTTTGAGGCGTGAAATGTAATTTTGAATTAAAATTTAAATTGAAAAAAATCTTAACTTTACGAAAATTCCCCTAAATGTGAACAAAAGCATGCCAAATATCACGCGTGTTCAGACAAAACTTCAAAAGCTCGATAACTTCTCAAAAGAACAAAATTCAAAAAAAATCTTTTTTTATTTCGAATTCTACGCTGGACGAGCTTTTTAATGATACCACTAACATTTCTCTACGATGGTTATATCGATCGGCCAAAACTGACTGAACAAAAAAAATCAATTGAATATATAGTTCCTCCCCCACAATTGGGGTCGGAACAACAACAACAGGAATTTTTCTCTTTTTGGGCGGCGGTTCGTGGTTCAGACTACATATGCTATAATGCCAACTTAATATCAAGAATGTTATTTTTTTACTTCTATACTTTTCAACTTCAATGACAATTTTTGCTCAATTATCAAATGTTTTATTGGCCTCATACACGGGTTGTTTTTCTATCATAGGTTAAAAGAATTTTCGTCCGTTTTTAGAGTAAGAAAAAGAGCAGTCAAAACATCTGCTTATTATAATTGATAATTTTCAAAAATTTCGGCACACAGTATCAACATCAATTACCGAAAGGTATTTTTTGTCGCTCAGCTCTGACGACTTGACGAGTCGGTAACAACATTACCACTCGTTCCACGTGATCTAACACAATAAACCCGTAATTGCTCTCCGATTGGTCGACGAAGTGGGATTTGAAGCTCGGTGCAAAGCTGTCCTGGTAAATTTGTTTCGCTTCCTGTATATCGGAGTCTGATATAAAATCAGGTGGAGGATCTGCAGAGCAGACATACCGGTCGTAGTACCCGGACCCTCGACTGCATTGAGACTGATGGACCCAAGATGAACCCTAATGTCGAAACAAACCCAAGTACGGCGAAACTTAAAGATATCGTGATAAGATCTTCTTTTGGAATTTTGATAGGAAATTTCGTGATATGTATGATGCAAGCATATGGTTTTTCTCAGTTGTTCTAAGACACACGATCAAGGTTTGCCCCATCTACTATTTCTTCTATAGTGCTTTTTTGTGACCCCCATTTACAAATTATGTCTGTCAAAAACGTCTGAAGAGATGCCCAAATTCGGGAGCTTAGGACCAGTTTGTGTAATGGTTAGCACACCAGGCTTTCAAGTAAGGGATGCTGGTTTGAATCCAGTACTGGTCCAGCTTTGAGCATGCTTTGACCCCCTCCACCCTCCCTCCCCTCCCCCCCCCCCCCCCCCCCTCCAACAACACGTTCAAAACACGTGCAAGGTTGCTTCATGAACAGAAAATTGTCCGTGCACAGGAAGGGGGAGTCAAATTCTGGCTATCTGCTTATCATTGACAGGTATTGTCTGATCATTGATAAAGGTGCGTCTGGTCAGGAGTAATTTTAAATGAGGACTTTAGCCTGAGAGGGGTGGGGGACGTGGGATAAGAAATTACAATAAAATGGTTGGTTCTATTTTCTGTGACCATCAAATTGAAGAAAACGTTTCTGCAATTCCAGGTTACTTGAACCTGTAATATAACAACAGACTAACCAACATCCATTGGGATTTCTTAAAATGTTTATAGATTATTTATATCTCCTTGTACTACTATTGCAATTCGTTCACGTGCCGCACCTGTAGTATGTAGCACTGCTCAACGCCCCTCAAGTCGTTGAGGTGAACCCAATCACTTGTACCAAAGAGATCAAACATTTCCACCATTTCACCGCCCATATCAGCCGACTGAATGACATTGAACACATTTGAATCACAGGTTGCTGCTGAAAACAACACATCACAATCATGGGCCAGGGTTATTAGATACCCATGGCCGAGACCTGACGTTAATCTTGCAACATCTTGAAAGACGGATGTTATTCTTTCAAGATTAACATCCGAACGCGACAATTTTGTAGAAAAAATGTTCATGAAAATCTATCTGAACATTTTTTGGTCTCTTCAGTGATTTATTCAATACAACAGTGCCACAATAGTGCTCTATAAACCAAATATCAGCAATTTCAGTTTTCAGTCAAATCGGGTTTCCTTCTTGAGTTACTGAAAGCTTACAGCGTACGCTACATTTTCAAATGAAATAATAAATAATTTTCTACAAATATACATACAGCAAACATTTTAACACAAGTATCCTCACAGATATTTACAATGCGAATAGCTTGATGCAAAAGCTATTTTGTTTATTATCAAGGGATGCTGGTCTGAGAAAAAAGCACCGTAATTAAAGCAACAAAACAAAGTTGATGCTTCTAGGGAACCAGCCAATTCGATAACATGCTCAAATGTGAATGCAGTGACAACAGACTGAAAGCTGATGTCCACAGAAAAAAAATTCATAGGACTTTATGCCAAAAAGGAAGCAGACAAACGTCAGTCGTAACTGGAGCTGTCAAAACATGTGACCTGCGAAAATGCGTATGGAGAAAACTTTCAGAATTGGAATTCCTGTTGGTTGACAGCAACTTTTGTTTGCGAAAAATAAGTTTACTGCCAAAAAATAAACATTCTGACCCGATAAATCAACGCATTAAGATTTCATGCTGCAAAAAAGTGATGGAAGAGGCGGATATTTTACTGTTCAACATGCGCTCATCTACAAAAATGTGACTGACTTCTCAAAGTGTAATGAAAAATGTAATGTATGTATGTAATGTATGTAATGTATATGTTGCAAAAATTATATTGCCTGGCTTGGTTCTAAACTCAAAAGGAAGCAGTTATCAGAAAAAAATTATTGACTTAGCTTGCTCAAATGTCCGATCTCTTAGTCACGGAAGTATTGAGCCTTCAAGAAGCGGCCTCGATTGACATCAGTGTCAATGACACTTTGACAAAGTTTTACTGCAATTTAAATTTGGTAACTATTTTGGAGCGCTGCGCCGAGGAAAAAAGAAGGAAGTATTATCAGGCATGTCAAAAGAAGCATAAACTGTTTAACACCCTTTTGTTAAGCGTTATTTACATTGTGGCACGAGAAAACTTGATTTTCTCAAAAAGACCAGCGGACAGAGCGCCATTTTTTAAATTTCGAACGCGAGGTATTCGTTGTTGCCAGAGTATTAGCTTCCAATTAGATTGGGCTGAGAAGTTAACTCTAAGTTAACTCTTAGGAGTCAAGATTTTGTTATTTTCGAAAAGTTAAAGAGCGCCAATGTTTCCGCAATACATTTTACTACTACAAAGCTGCTATATGCATTATTGTTTTTTAGGAAGAAACCTTCACAACCCGGGTCGAGGTTTTGACAAAAAAATAATGTAAGATTAGCGGTGAATAGCGGTGAAAAAAAAACTTTTTTCACCGCAAAGCACCCGCATCTTTTAGCGTTGAATGCGCTGAAAGCGGTGAATTTTTGTAAGAAATGCGTTGAGTTTTGTTGAATTTTACGGTGAAATTTTTTTTTCACCGCTTTCACCGGAATTCTTACAAAAAAGAAACTGCCGTACAAGGGTTTGAAACTCTACCTCATGCGCGTCACCAGCTTCGTAATCCACTGCGCCATCTGTCACTTACTTCAATTATGTATCCTGTGAATATAAGATAAGCGTTGAAATTAGCTCGGTGAGTATTTGTAAGATTTAGGATTTTAGCGGTGAAAAATTTTTTTTCACCGCATTCTGCTGGTAGCGGTGAAAAAATTTTTTTCATCACATTCTGCTGGAAGCGGTGAAAAATTTTTTTCAACACATTCTGCTGGTAGCGGTGAAATTTTTTTTCACCGCATCCTGCTTTTAGCGGTGATAAATTTTCTTTCACCGCTTAAGCGCTGAAAAAAAATTTTTCACCGCTTAAAAGTTTTTTTCCACCGCATTCATCGCATTGAACGCAAATCTTACATTTTTACTCAAATTCACCGCAAATCTTACATCTTTTAGCGATTTTTAGCGGTGACACCTCGACCCGGGAAATATAACTTGGACTAAAATGCATAGATTTGAATGGTGTAATTAAATGATATCCTTTCAACTGTGCGTGAAGATTGGGCATTGAATGGTGGGCGGTTTTAAAGTTTGGCATGAGCAAGCGTCGAGCCAAATTTTGTGAAAATTAATTATACATTTGGTTCATCGCAATTACCGAACTTGGTTACCAACTGTACCAACACTTATGAGTATAATCAACGCACCAACATAATAAAAGACCTCCAACAGTCCTCGAAAAGTCTTTCGGTATGAAGTAAGAATGATGTTAGGTACTTTTATTAAGTTTGGCAAGTTAAATCTACAAGCGTTGGCTATGGTCAAATTTAGGTGTAACCCTGAATGGCTATAACAGCAATTCTTTAAAATTTGCACTTGGCTTGGCTAACAATTGAACCGTTTGAAGGCTTACTGTAGAACCAATCATGATAAATTTGTATATTTGTAAATTTTTCTCAAGGACATATTTAAGCTCAACGTAGGCAACTACAAAATTAAAACCGACTGTACAAAATATTTCTGAAGAACAATTTCCACTAATGAAACTATGTTTAAGCAATTAAATCTCATAAAATTTTTTTCACACTTTGCTCGTTGACCAACCTTGACCGGGAAGAAAAACTGTCACCATTCTAAAACTGGGGAACATTGTATACACTCCGTCTCCATGATGGTAGAACCCATACCCACTATCAATATTTGACACCTTCACCCTGGATGCCTTCAAGTTCTCTTGGAAACCCGCAAGTGCATTGACGTCGGATGTTCCTCCCTCGGGTACCACAGAGCAAAGGGTGTATTTGGGTCTCAATAAATACTGACAGTCCGGTCCGTCCGGAATCCACGAATGATATACAGTGGGCTAAACAATGACAGATATTAATAATGACCATTTTTTAGAAGCGTATACGCACTGTTTTATAATCGGGAGCGGAGAAATATTTGTTAATCAAGATTCCGGGTCAAAGTTTCCTAGATGTCGGAGGTAGGTCTTATTTAATATCGCTAAATCCATAAGGTTTTTCCGCGGAGCATATTTGTTTTATTACGAGATAGTCATACATTCTCCTTGACGGTGAAATCATAATTGCAAGAAATGCGCTATCCCTTATATTCTCAAAACTTCAACAAACCTATACAAACTTTTATGAAGTTTGAATTTTTTGTAACAACCCAACAGTGGTATTAGCTAACTAACTACATATACTGATAACCATTTTCCGCTTAGAGGACTCGAACCTTCTATCTCCAGCTCCGCAGTCAGGCATGATACCGTTGCACTAAAGCTCTGATGAAGTAGAAACTTTGTTAGTTTATATACAACAAGGAGGCTCGGTAATGTAAGATGGCACATAAGGTTCCGACCCCGCTCATCCACAATTTTGGCATAATTGTCCACCAAATGAGCAACAGATAGAAAAACGCAAAAAATTTTTTTTCGGGAAGTATTTTTCAAAAAAATTGTGTATGAACGATAAGATAGCCTCTAAAGCAAATAACTCAGTGGAGTAAAAATTGATGCATTAGATTGCTGTGATATGCCAATATTAAGAAAGCGAGTCAAGATGAACAGCAAAATGAAACAACAACAACAACAAACATTAATTACATCAAAAACATTATGTCCGTTTTAATCGTTTAAAAACAAAATTTAATAACAAAATCAAACCAAACAAATAATAACAAAATACCGTCATATAGACCTAAAACTAAACAAAATAACTTATAAATCACCAGAAAAAATATGGGACAAGTCCATAAAAAAGTTTTGTAACAATTAGACAAAAAAGAACAAAAACAGTAAAGTTAAAAAATTCGCTTATTTTTTATTAAATAATTAAATTCAGAAAACCATTAGAAATCAAGTAAAATATCCCAAAGGTTTACAATTATCAATGCTTCTATAGAAAGGCATTAGGACCTGTCCTTTTTCAATTTTTTATGCGGTTAAAAAGAACAACAAAAAACAACAAACAAAACTTCAATTGAAACTTGCCAGACAACGCTGCAAAACCGTCAAGTTAAATTTTGGCGCTCAAAATATATTCGATTGCGTCCTCTTCAAACATCAATAATTTAGTATGAGGCCATTCACTAGTGAGACTAGGTAACAAGTAGACAAAAAAGAGAAAAGAGCAAAATTATGTAACACTTTTGATTTTTTTTCGAAACAAAATAACATCCAAAGTCATGAAACACATTAATTACAAACTGAAGTATTTAAATAGGGTCGTTTATTCATCCAAGGATGCCCCTGCGACCTGTATTTTTCCAGAATTTGTCTTGCCTCTACAAAAAGGACGTCAAATATGACAAAAATCGAATTAATTTACTTTTTTTTGTGAAAAACCGGTGTCGAAGCCAGAAGGGTTATAACGAATTCTTTTAAAAAAATAGATTTTGGGACAGCAATCCCTTGTGACTTCCCTTGACACACATAATACCATATTTGACCTGTAATTAACGAGATTAGGTAACAAAAAGTAAAATAAAAAGAACAAAATTTCCAAGGTAAAATTTTTTCTTTTAGTTTTGGAAAACTATTTTTTTCAAAGTCATGGAAGCCATCAGCTATCTACTAATATCAGAATATCGGCCCATCTATTATTCCATGAAAAGCCATTGAAAGCTATCGTTATACAGGAAATTTCATACGATCGAAACGACAAAGTAAAAATGACAGTTAAAGACAAAATTCAATTAATATCTTCAAGAAAGAAGTGTCGAGGCCGTTAAAACAATAATCTATATCTTTCAGGATTTTTATTATGTTCAATTGTCAATTGTGCCTCATTTTGAGTGCCAGTAAAGTGATATGGGAACTGTCAAAAACGTGATAATGTGATAAAAATAGAAAATGTGAAAAATGGGCAAATATCTAAAAAGAAAAAAATATGAAATCTAGTAGTATCAAAGCCAAAAAACAATAACCTAAGCCGACAAAACCAAAATAGAGGTTGAACTTTAAATCAGTAGAAAAAAGAAGCATTCTTTCTTTGCTGACCCTAAGCTACAAAATGACCAAACTAAGAAAAGAAACAGAGGTAAAAACAAGCCATTTTTTATCAAAAATCAATTATTTTTTAAAGTCGAAACGACCAAAACTTTCAAGTAAAAATCTAAATGCATTGGCTTGGAGCTGTTCAGGAAGACAATTGGACCTATCACTCCTGAGCTTTGATTTAATATGTACTGTTCTTTATTAATAGACAAAAAGTTTTTTTTTTTTCAAAAAAAAAGACCGACTGATTACAATCTGAATTGTCTTTGGATTGTAAGAGTCCAAGATTGGCCCAAAACTAGCCTTGCTAATGCTTTTTGTCCATCAGGAACAATTGATTTTTCGAGTGTTTTAGATTTAGATAATTTGTTAGTTGAAAACCCAAAGATAAATTCTGCATTTTTGATAATCAACGAGTAAAGTTAGCAAAAAACGGCAAAGTTTTAATTACAGAGCACTCTAAGTGGAAGTTGAAGTAGGAATAGCTCCCTTCCGAGTCTAAAAAGATGGTGTTAGTGTTGTTTGGTGTGTACTGCCGGCAAATTTTAACCAAAATGGACTAAAGTAGCTTATTTCGTTCTGTTTTTGATGAAAGAGGCTGAATTTTGAAATATTTAGCCATTTTTTACCAAATAAAAATATAAATCAAAATAATCAACAACGCTTGTTTGTCTTTAAAATTAAAATCAACGATACGATTTTTAAAAATTTGTCAAATTTTAGCAAAATTGACGAAAATTTAATCAAAAATTTCGGAAAATGTGAATAAAAACAACGTGAATTCACTCTATTTTTCTCAGAAGTTTAAACCTCGATAACTCCCTGTAGAAAACGAAAATTTAAAAAATCTTTTTAATTCCATATTATACTCTGGACGAGCTTTTCAATGATACCAGTGTCAACTCTCTACGATGAATATATCGATCGGCGAAAATTGACTGAACAAAAAACCCATTTGATTATATAGTTCCTCCCCCCTCAAGAGGGGTCGGAACAACAAGCTGAGTTATTCCCAAAATATGATTCTCTAATATAATCAGGAAAATCATGATCACCGTAAGAGTATTGAGAACTGAGTCTCGGGATCATCCATTAGGTAGAAACTGTTCAAATAAATTCTCAGAGGGAAAAATGCTGCAGTTAACATTAGAGGTGTTTCGTTATCGTTTTTTCCCTGTTCTCCGAAGTAACCCAGTGAAACATGATACACATTGCCATGTCGTGCAAGATCCTGACTACTCTTTCAAAACATCTAGTCAAGATCTTGATTGGCAAACAGTTCTTGGAGCACCTTGGGAAGATCTTGACAAGATCTTAACAAGAAATGCTAAAAAAAATTTCGGGGCGCAGCTTTCCAACATCTTGATAAATCTTTGCACATGAAAAAACAGACTAGAAGCAAGTTATTTAGGAAAAAATTGACATCTGAAACGTTTTTAAAAATCTTGTTTGTTGATTCTCATGAAATGATTCTTTCAAGTTCGTACATATGTTTTTTGCCATGTTACATGGCAAGATCTTGGCAAGATTAACCTAGTTTTAGTATCAACCAGTTGCTCATCGAGGCTATCTAGTTTCTTTTTAATGAGCCTTCTCTGGCAGAAGACGCTAATTTATATGAATAAGTTACGGGTAACGACTAAATTTTTGCGTCTCAGTAAGAAATTAAATTAATTAGTAGATTATCAGTGCAAGCAGTTTTATGCAAATAGATTTTTTTTCAAGGGGAAAGGTGAACAAAGTTTCTGTTCACACTTAAAAGTTCGTACATATCTTGACGTTTTCTTGGCGAGTATTTTCGTTTGTTTTTCAAGTTTTAGTAGGTCCATATCAAGAAGTTTCAAGTTTCAGTTCAGTAAGAGGATGTCCTACAGGCACTTCATAATTTCTCACCGATCTAGTCCAGCAGGAATACTGTCCTCTGTAGTCCTTCAAAACAACAGTCTCTATGTGTGGAAGAGGCTGCATTGCAGTCAACAGTTCTCCGCCAGTTGCAGCATAAGCGAACACGTTGGACACTGGGTTAGTACAAGCAGTGTCTAAATTGGCATACAATTTTTTTTTTTAAAAAAAATATAAAATTTTTAAAAGCAAGTGTCAGAGTGAAATTTCTTTCAAATTTTTTTTCGAGCCAGTATTTGAATCTTAAATGTGAAGTAAATTGTCTTAGTTTTCCAATTCTGATTACCCAGATTTATGCCAGACTGAAATGGTCTCTGACCAGATCATCCCGGACAGAAATGACCTCTGATCCGATGGACCCACGCTGAAGTAATAAGCTCTGATCAGACTATTGGGCGCTCGAATCCTCCTTTGAACAGGCTAGTGTGCGTCCTTGAACCCCTGATCAGAAAAAAGTGTACTCCAATTTGCCGTTGATCAGACTCAAATCCGATTAAAAGCGTCTCTGATCAGACTAAAGTGCGCTCAAAAGAGTCTGATCAGAAAATAGTTCTGAAAATGAAGAAATATTTTCGCTTGAGCACATTAATTTCATTATAAAATGAAGTTTTCAGTAAAAAAATCAACTTAGAAAAATTCAGTTCTAAGAGAATTGCTAACGAAAAGTAAACCCAAGTGAGAATAGTTTAATTAGTATGTTATTGTTTCTTGTTTTGGACTCAATAAATGAACTCAGACATTTGACAATAAAAATAGGTCATGTTCTATTCAGAGCCAGCATACTCTTTATTAATCTCTTATCAGAACGCTTCTGTATTCTTGTTTCTTGACGGAGCCAACATCTCTTAGTAAACAAAAAAAGCGGAAAACTGCGTTCAATATAGCTTCTGATGAGACCCAATTGCGCTCCAAAGTTGAGACTAGAGTGTGCTCAAACCTGCCTCAGATCAGACCGTCCCAGACTGAATTTACCTCTAGTCAGACAAGTTGCAAACCAATGTCCAGACTAAACTGCGCTCGAAGACTTTTCCAGACCATTAAACTCGAGCGCACCATGCACAGGCGTGCTTCGAAGATGGTCTGATCAGAGGTCTAGTCGGTCTGGACACGTCGACTTAGGTAGCCATGGAGTTAAGTAAAGTTCAATAAAATGAATTTTACTTATCGCATTATCGCAGCTAATACGTTTTATCCACTAGGAAAATATAATTTCTAAAATATTGTTGATTACGGGTACACAAAAAACCCTAGAGCAGATATTTAAAATTGAAGGTTTTATATTGCTTTGCTTCGACTAAAATCAACAGACTCTTAGCTTCAAAGACGTAAGAACATGAGCTAATAACGTTATTTCGCACTCATATGCAGCCATATTCTGATGTTTGGCTTTTCGGGTATTTTTAAAAGACTTATTAGAACTGAGGAGCTAATTGTGCGTTCTGGTTTTAACTTAAGCAGGAGAAGCATGATGAAAACTTGATCTAAAGAAGGTTACATTTTTTGGGATAACATAATTACCGTCTCGAAGCATGAACTTCCCAAACTCCATTTCAGGCACAAGTCCGTAAACTCCATACTCATAGTATTTGAACCCATACTTCTTTCCACTGCTCGTGAACTCAAACTCGTCGGACAGTTGGGTGAAATACTCTGTATAAGTTTGTTCAATCTGTAGATCAAGAGACGGCGCAACATTCGGAACCACACAGAAAAAGTAGTTGGGTAACTGACAGTGATCTGGGTTCGATCGCCAATTAACAGGTGTTATGGAGGCTGGGTTCAACTGAGAACACAAAAACATAGCTGGATGAACACAGAATGGCCGCTGAGAGGTTTTCCCGATTTGAAATTTATTGTTTTTCCAGACATAAATCAAAACAGGAAATTGTGGCAAACAATTGTTGAATCGTGAACTAAAAAATACACACAAGTAGGTAAATAGGATGAAAAATGGTTACTATTTGGTGTCAGAAAACAAACGAGAATAAACAAAACTTGATTATCAAAAATGAAATTTTTTTATTGTTTTCAGCTCGGAAACAGTTAAAATAGAATTTTGAACAATGAGCAAAAAATAAAAAATTACTGCAGTTCAACTTTTTGTTTTAGTTTTTTTCTAAAGAAGATTTAGTTAAGAAATGATTTTCTGTTATCTTCTTCATGATTATCTGTGGAAAAATTAGAAATGGTAAATTGTTTTTTCAAAGAACTTGATAAAAATATAATTTAGTGTTCTGACCCCACTTTTAGTGGGGGGAGGAACCATATACTCAACTGGGTTTTTTGGCCGATCGATATAATCACCGTACAGAGTTGTGCGTGGTATCATTAGAAAGCCCGTCCACCGTAGAATATGGAAAAAAAAGATTTTTTTGATTTTCGTTTTTTACAGGGAGTTATCGATGTTAAAACTTTTGAGAAAAGTACAGTGAATTTCGTTGTTTTTATTCACATTTTCCGTATTTTTTTACCAAAATTTTGTTAACTTTGCTAAAATATGTTGAAATTGTTAACGATAGTGTTAATAATCTTATCTTAAAAGATATAGGGGGTTGCTGAATTATTCGATCAGAGCTTTTTGGCTAAAATTTTCCTCAATTTTTCAAAACTCAGAGTTATTTACTCAAAAATGGGATCAAATATGCTTTTTTGGCCCGCTTTCACCAAATTTGCGTGAAGTAGACACCTTAAAACTGCAGCCACATTCACAGCAAGCTTGAAGAGAGAGCTAGTTGCACTCCAGCTGGTTTTAAGAGTCTTCTGAAATTATAATTTTGCCAGATTTTCGCAAATTTAACCTCGATAATTAAACGAAATCAATTATTTAATTTTGATATACTGAAAAATTTTGTTTAAAATTTTATCTATTACGCGACCATTTGAAAAATTGAGTGTGTTAGTAGCCGCGCAGCAATATCAGGGCTCATATGGATCTCACCATGGATCGTTAGGGTAAAAACATATATTTTAATGGGGCGCGGCTTGTTTTAAAAAATATATTTCCCTAAAAAATTTCTCATGCATATTACTGATAAAAATTTCAAACGAGGGCTCTTTTGTTGACAGATACTATTTACAAAGAATGAGGGCCGACGACCATATTTTACGGTCTCAGAGTAAAGCTCGTGTTTTTTATGGCTGTGACCAATTGCCTTCTAAAAATTTTGTGGATTTCTTATGTTTTGCATTATTTTTTTTATAGTTTTTGTAGTCCAAAGACTTAGTTAACCCAGTCAATGATCACAATCGCTTTCTAGGAAGCATAGGACAATCAGACAATGCTTTCAGTTGTAATCCAAGGTCTCTGATGACTTTAAACTCATTTGTTTTAAGAAAATGTCGGCGAATTTTTGAACTTTGCCACTATTTTCTCTCATTTTTCTCAGCTTCGGGCGCCGTCTCAGTAAAAACAAGCAAAAACTCAGTTCCTGTTAGCCAGTAAATTTTTTTCTGTAACGGTTTCATATTTAACTAATGGATTCTTGGTTTTACACCACGAGTTTTCAATTTTTTTAAAGCGTTTTTGCAGATTTTTTGAGTTCATTTTGTATCGTTGTCGAATTATCACATTATTGACAGTCCAGTTGAGGACGAGCTTAGATGGGAAAATAAACAGGGTTGCAAAAAGGCGTATATGAATAGGTTAATTGTTTTTAGTGATTAGTTTGCGCTTTTGGGCTGAGACACTGTTCTCTCGCAATATTCAGTGATTTTCTTTTGCGTGTGTTTTTTTTTTCTTTTGGTTGTCGTACGACATATACCTGATAAAGATAGATCTCAATTGCTTCTCCAACCTATTTATATTTTTCAGTATATAGCTATTTCTTTTAGTGCCTTTCAAATTACCTTTTTATTAACAAAATTTTATCAACTGTTTCCTTTCTGCCTTGACTTTGTTTTAATTTGTTTATTGAGCGATATGTATGTTTTTGAAAATTTTCTATCGGTTCATCATTTGGTAGCCAATTAATTCAAGAATGTGGATGAGCGGGGTCGGATCTTTATGTGCGTACGCACATTACCGTGCCTCCTTGTCTAGTTTTAAATTGCTATGTTGAGCTGTGAGAGCTTTGAGCAGTGCCTTGATGTATTAAGAGAAAATATGAAGCACTGAGCAACAAAATTTTCACAAATTTTTATAAATTTGTATCTCATTTCTTCTATATCAATACTGCAACCTTCAGTCTTTTGCTCAAAGAGAGTTTTATCAAAATGAGCTATTAATGACAAAAATATTTTGACCCCTGACCCCTTTTGACCCCTTTTGACTGGCTGAGTTTTGACATACTTTCAAAGAACTGATAAATGAGTAATTTGGTGAAACCTTGCTAAGTGACAGGAAAAGTTGGCAGATCATCAGTGTTTTCATTTGGCTCCTTTCCACTAACTAGTCTATGAGTTCACTCTAAAAATGCCAGCATGTCCTTAGGATTGTTGTTTTTGCCAAACTTAAGCTTCCTTTTAGGTCTTTTTTGGAAGAAGTTAAAAAATGCTACAATTGTTTTGGAGGTGGGTGCTAAATAATTAGAATTAGTTGATAAGGTGGTTCGCTGGATCTTCTTCAAAAAAAATAAATTAAAAAATCTGCCAAAGATGTGTGACAAAACCTGCACAAATTATATTTTTCTTTGTTTTTTCCTCGTGTATTTTGGTCATCCTTGCTCTGAAAAAGAGCAAATTTGATAAAAATTTTGATGGTGAACGCCAGCCATTATCTCACTATCCAGGGATTTGCTCTATGTCATATTGCAGCCCATAAAAAGGAAACCTATAATTCTTCTTTGTCAGAGATATCCTTACCCGATATCGAATCCCAGTTCGTAAAAAATGACCGAAAATACAATACTCGGCACCACGAAGGAGTTTAAACGCCAAAGTTTGACTTATGAAGATCGTTTGAGCAGTAACCTGGTGTGCAGATTATTTGTGGTTTTTTTATTGCAGCGGCCAAGTAGTAACGTAAAGAGCACAACACGAATAAAATTTTACTACATGACGTCCTTTTTGGAGGTTCATTTAGAACTTGCAACCTTATTGTGATTTCGAAGAAGTTATTTTGCGGTCGACAAAATTGATCAAAGTTATCATACAATAGCGCGACGTCTCAACTATTTAGCGATGACAGAGGGCGTAGCTAGTGACAGCAAAATTAAACACAGCTGAATGGAGTCAAAAGGGGCAATTGAAAACGCGTGTGCAAAAATGGGAAAATCTTTACTTATCCTGCTCATGAGTTCAAAAAAAAACTATGTGCAACGTTTTTCTAAAAGATGTAACAAGTGTTTTTTCATTAAAAGGAAAAAATGGTGTGAAAATTAAAATATGAAATTATTCTCTCACAGTAACGATGAACTAGAAACTTCATATTTTGGAAACTGCCATGCTAGAAGCAACTTTGAAACTCTACATTGGAAATGAGTAACAATTTTATCAAAAACTTTAAGAAATTCAAGTTTAAAAAGTTCTGCAAAAGTGACACTCACATTTTGAGTAACGATCGAAATGAATCACATGGTTAACAAAATACACAAAAAAATCTGCTTATTTTTATTTGCCAACTTTTAAAATAAACCCTTAGTTATAAAAATAGTTAACCTATTTTAAAAAAAATTAGTTTCAAAAAAAGTTTAAGATAATGCAAATAATAGACCTTTCAGTTTTTCATTTAAATTTTTGATCTGTCAAAATGCGATAGCCTTGAAGTTTAGTTTGGTGTAATCTTTAAGCAATTATTCCCCTAAAAAAGATATGTTGGTGTAAAAATTCAAGAAATTTAGTTTTTCATCTGTATATATCTTCTAAGCTAATGGCATCCACCAACGATTTGTTCCTTTGGGAATGCATTATCTTAGTAAATTTTCAATAGGAAAAATTGTCTGGTCGTTTGATTTTAAAATGTTTTCTAGGTATTCAGCTATTAATTTTTTATGCGAAGAATTGAAAACTGAGTGGCTAATAATCAATGCCTCCGTTTCGGTTTTATTTCCGAAACGGCAGTAAAACACCACTCCAATTTGATTTTTAGTCGACTCCAAAAAATGTGTGAACAGATCTTAGAAAAGACAGCACACCAATACAATTCAAATTCCTTGAATTCTAAAAAAAATTAGGAGCGCTATAATAACCGCCTCGAATTTGGGACGCGGCTATTAAAAAGAAAACTATAATTCTTCTTTGTCAGAGATATCCTTGCCCGATCTAGAGTCCCAGATCGTAAAAAAATGATCGAAAATTCAAAACTCGGCACCACGAAGGAGTTTAAACGCCAAAGTTTGACTTATGAAGATCATTTGAGCAGTAACCTGGTCTACAGATTATTTGTGGTTTTTTTATTGCAGTGGCCAAGTAGTAACGTAAAGAGCACAACACGAATAAAATTTTACTACATGACGTCCTTTTTGGAGGTTCATCTAGAACTTGCAACCTTATTGTGATTTCGAAGAAGTTATTTTGCGGTCGACAAAATTGATCAAAGTTATCATACAATAACGCGACGTGTCAACTATTTAGCGATGACAGAGGGCGTAGCTGGTGACAGCAAAATTAAACACAGCTGGATGGATTCAAAAGGGGCAATTGAAAACGCGTGTGCAAAAAATTGGAAAATCTTTACTTATCCTGCTCATGAATTAAAAAAAACTATGTGCAACGTTTTTCTAAAAGATGTAACAAGTGTTTTTTCAATAAAAGTAAAAAATGGTGTGAAAATTAAAATATTAAATTATTCTCTCACAGTAACGATGAACTAGAAACTTCAAATTTTGGAAACTGCCATGCTAGAAGCAACTTTGAAACTCTACATTGGAAATGAGTAACAATTTTATCAAAAACTTTAAGAAATTCAAGTTTAAAAAAATTCTGCAATAAATCAAGTTCTGTCCAATAAAAGAAGTAGTTTCAAATGAAAAAAACCGCGCACAAAATTTTGCTGCAGGACGTCTTTTTGGAGTTTCATTTAGAGCTTGCAAACTTAATGTGATTTCGTAGAATTTTTTTTCGGTTGACAAAATTGATCAAAGTTGTCATACAATAGCGCGACGTCTCAACTATTTAGCAATGACAGAGAGCGTAGCTATTTACAGCAAAATCAAACACAGCTGGATGGATTCAGAAGGGGCAATTGAAATTGCTTGCGTAAAAATTGGAATATCTTTACGTAACCTACTCATAAATGTGGTAATAGGTGTCTTTTTTATTAAAAGAAAGAAAATGATGTGAAAATTATATTATAAAATTATTTTCTGACAACAATGCTGAACTAGAAACATCATATTTTTGAAACTGCTATGCTAGAAGCAACTTTGAAGCTCTACAGTGGCAATGATTAGCAGATTTTAGCAAATAAAATTCAGAAAATCAAGATTAAAAAAATTCTGCAACTTTTTTTACAGAATTTCGTTTTCTCACTTTTTACTTCTGTGATGCAGTGAGGCTCACGTTTTGAACAATAATCAAATTGAATCACATGGTTAACAAACTACACAACAAAAACCTGCTTATTTGTCAACTATTATAACAAACCCTTAGTTATAAAAATGGTTAAACTATTTTTAAAAAAAACCGTTTAAAAAAGTTATAAGATAATGCAAGTAATAGAAATTTCATTTTTTCAATAAAAACTTTGGTCCGTCAAAATGCCTTATTTTTGAAGAGTAGTTTGGTGTAATTGTTAAGCAATTATTCCCCTAAAAAATAAGTTGGTGTAAAAATTCAAGAAATTTAGTTTTTCATCCGTATATATATCTTCTATGCTATTGGCAACCACAAATGATTTGTTCCTTTGGGAATGTATTATCTTACTAACTTTTCGAAAAAAAATTGCTCCTGTCGGTTGATTTTAAAATGTTTTATGGTTATTCAGCTATTAATTTTTTTTTTGCGGAAAATTGAAAACTGGGTGACTATTATTCAATGCCTCCGTTTCGTTTTTATTTCATTATTCTATGTCTATGTTTTAATAGACAAACTGTTGCCATCCTCGTTTTAGTATTACTATTATCCAAATGTTATTTAGTATCAGTGGTGTAATTAATAATGAAGCACTATATGAATGTTGAAATTTTCAGGGCAGTGATTGGGTCAAATTAAATTACAAGTTGCAGCTGTGATAAGCTGATTCCTGATATCAATGGATATAATCCATCTGTTATTTTTTTGTTGGACAAAAAAATCGACTCATTATTTTTGCCCAAAAGAGTGAGTTCAAAACAACTTCTCAAAAAAAAACAATTTGGTTTTCCGAACGTTGGGTGGTCAAGTTTTATGAAAAAAGACTGGAAAGCAGGCATTTGGCAGGAAAACTTTAGTATATAAGAAAATTTTTGTTTCGTTGTGCAGCCCATGAGAGATTTTGGATTTTTTTCAAAAGTTTGTCAAAGAAGAAGAGAAAAAAATTTGAAAAAAATAGATAGTTAGATTGTCTTTTTGGAACAAAAAATTCATTCGAAATAGTGTATTCACTCTATTTTTCAGGTGCTCTAAAAAATTCAGAATCAAAGTATTCCTCTTTTCTCTTCATAGGTTTGATTTTGGTAACTAAAATAATCTCTTATTGAACGCATCTTATAAAAACGACAGAACATTGTTAAAGCGAGAATTTCTTAACAATTCTTCATTTCTCAATAAAAACACACAGCACCATTACTCCTAATCAATTTTTGCGCCTAAGCAGAAGCACTATTTTTTGAAATATATATATATATATATATATATATATATATATATACATATATTTATATATACATATATATATATATATATATATATATATATATATATATATATATATATATATATATATATATATACACATTGTGCCAGAAGCCACGTGCTAAAAAAGACTGTAACTTCAATAAACCAAGAAAAAAAACTGGCGTCAGTGAAGCAAGCTGATAAGCTTGGTTCTCTGACGTTCGGTGGCATCACCATCAACGCCACATGTTCAATATTAACTAAAGATTGGACACTGCCCTGTTTTATATATATGATAAAAAATTGACTGATTTGTAAATTTTGACCTATGTTAATCAGTCAAAAGATTAAGCACAAAATGTTTGATATCGAGAGGAAATTTAGAACAAGAACATTGTAGCCTATTGATATTCTACAATTTTACTTGCTATTTGTTGAAAAACTAGGAGCGTTCAAATCTGAAATTCCAAAGAACATAAATGATTTTTGAAAACAGTCATCTAAAATAAATTATTACCAGAAAACGTTTAAAAAATTCTAAAAAACAACGTCATTTAAACTGAGCCCTTGAGATTAACTATGGAATCCAGAATTGACGCTTGTTTATATGTGGTTCTTCAAGCGGTTGTTTGTAAGTAACTAGGGTCCTCGGTAGAAAGTTACAGTAGATATACAGTTTTTTCCACATAAATTTGAAAATTCTGAACGTTCGCAAATCACTAAAACGTGCAAATGCGCAACCTATTGGTCAATTGAATACCATTTTTTTACTGTTGCTCAATTTCAGCTGATTTTTCAAATGTTTTTTTTGTCAAAATTGAAGTTTGACCTCTGAACTCAGTTCTAAAATTCTTTAAAGGTTTGTCTATTTCATCTTTATGCGACACCCTATACAAGGATACCTTTGACTATCTCCAACAAAAATTACACCGAATCTGGAAACTCATGATTTGCAGATACATTTTCTCGACAATGAAAACTGTAAATGGCACAAAGCTTGACCAGATTATAAATTTTTAAAACCTTAGTAAATTTATTAGTCAGCAAATAAAAACACTGAAATCTAACTTTTAGTCGGAATCAATCGCGCCTAATATGACTGGTGTTTTTTGCTTGAACAAGATTGCCCTCAATCAGAAATGTTAAGCAGCTGAGCAGTTTTTGATGTAATTAACTTCTCAAAAAGCCGAATCAAAAGTGCACCGGCAGAAATTGATCTCGTTTTAGTTGCATAGAACGTCAGTACGTAACAGGGATCATTTTCGTCTGTCGCCCCCGCAGCTTAGTGGGTGCATAATATTTGCACACACACAAGCACGTGCCATTTTTACCTGATAATTTACTATGTAATGGCATGTCCTCTGTTTCTGGGGGATGCATAAGGTACATTAAAAAATCTTATAAGAAACGCATCTTGCAAAAACGACAGAGCACTGTTATAAAGAGAATCTTCTAAACAGTTCTTCCTTTCTGTATCAAAACACATATAACCATTAATTCTCCTCTACTTTTGCGCCTTAAGAAGAATCTTCTGAAAATGTAAAGGCATCAATATACGGCAGAAAATAGCTAGTCACCTTTCTCATAGGCACATTTTTTTCTAGTATGTTATACTCATTCACAATGAGTATAGTCAATTGATTTGCAAATGCTCTCGTACAAGTTGAGATAGGCACTTGTGCCGCGAATGGCAAGTTTAGTTGTTGCGTTCAAATGTTTTTTTTCTAGAATGGGCAATCGCGGTGCGATTGACTCTAATCGAACTACTGAGCTCAAATGAGAAGCGTTTGCAAAAATTAAAAAAACTGAGCGTTAGCGCTGCAAATTGGAGAATGAGATTAAGAATGATACAAATTAAGAAAGAAAGTTTGTTCAAAGTTTTATCACGCATAACGGAAACAACTCTTCGATTTGTTTATATCGTGAACGAATGTATTTCCCTTACAGACAGAGTGAACAGACAAAAACTGCAAAAATGGGAGGAAGTATACATCAACTGAAATTAAATGACACTTGCCCTTCAAATGGAGTTTATAACAACTAAATAAAATAAAATACGGATATGGATACATGAAGGGTATCCATTGCCGTATGACATTTCCCCCTCTTGGAGAGAAAATAAATTACTAATTAAAATCAGAAAATAATAAAAATTCACCGGTTACTAAGTAATAAAATATTAAACAATAGATAAAATAAAAGTTTATGAAAGTTTTGCTGTATTCGAGTTTATTCGCTATCGCTGTTTTCTGCATTTTCTGCCTGGAGAACAGTCATCTCTCGTGGTAAATTTTGGGGTTCCTCAACCCATTCATTAGAATCTCTCGCAACTCCAATGTCCTGATTATCGGTGTAGCCTTCTGTGCTTCGAACTTTTTCAATAATCGTTTGTGACTTTTGGGTCTTTTTCTTCACGGTTCGCTTACTTTTCCGAATTGAAGAAGTATGTTGGCGTTTTGAAGTTTTCCGCAAAATGGGTGTAGGCTTAGGTTGCACTGATGAGGCTATTTGCGCCCCAGATGGTCCTGCCGTATTTGATGTAGCCAATTGCGGTGCGATTGGGCTATATCTAAGTATTTGCGTTAGATCGGGTCTATTCAGGAATGCCTCGTCGTGTTTCGGATTTCTCTTGGGAATTCTCATTTTTAACGATCTTGCAATATTACTGGCTGTAGAGATACATGACCGTCCTGATGAAACAACACTCACATCATCCGTTTGTCTCTTATTACGTTTAATCTTTTTGTCACCAGTGTTTTTCCGAATAAGATCTCGCTTGTGTTTCTGGATTTTTTAATCGAGAGTTTTTTCGTTGATCTTTTTCGAACGTCGCTCTATATATTGTGTGAGTTCCGTTTCTCTTTCAGCCCGTGTCCCAAATTTAGTGATATCCGAGTTCCGAACCCGTACTTCCTGTTTGTGTGGCTCTTTTATCACATTCGTCGTGGGGCTTATTTTGCACACAGTGCTTCCTGGTGCTAGCACCTCATATAGGCCATCGAGGTTCTTCTTTTGACGTTGGTTATCGTGTAGTTTGCGTGCCAACTTCACCTGCACGCTACGTTCCGAGCAAGGGATTGAGCGGCAAAAGGCGTCTGAACTAATGAAACGTTCTTCTCCGTCGTTTCGTTTCTCTTGTTCAGTTCTTGCAAGGGTACTTGCGGCGCAAATGACACGCTCAATCTCCGTGTCAGAACATAGAGCCGTATCCGCCCACTGTTCTTTTGTCAGGTAGGAGCGGCCCGGAATTGTGTCTTCGTCTAAATAATAAATAATTATTGCATTATAATTGAGATTTTTACTATCAGATTTTGTTGTGATATTTGATATAGGTGTGTTACATTTTCTACCGAAGTGTGCTTCAAATGGTGTGATATTTATTGTTTTTTGTTTTGATATTCTTAATCGTTGTATTATTGCTTTTAGTGAAATTTCTAAATTAAATATTTTATTTAATTGTGATTTCATGCAAGGTAATTGTCGTTTAATTGTTTGAATAATACGTTCTAGTAATCCAATTGCTCTATGATCATTCGCTGGCGCATATATAGGTGTAATATTATTTTCAGTACAAAATATCTAAACTTTTTTCCTGTGAAACATCTAGCTTGATCTAATCTAATAGTTCTTGGTACTCCGTGTTGATATATATATTGATTTAAGAATTTGATTACGTTTGAGCCTGACGCATTATTTACTATTTCTGCTGTGGAATATTTAGAATATCTATCTATACTTGTAATAAAATATTGCTCTATGCCTTTCTCATTCAAAATTGGTCCACCAAAGTCTAATTGTATTTCGTCGTTTGGTTCACTACATTTAGGTAGAGGCGCCCATTTGCGGTGCGGAATCACTGATTTGAGGTTCTTACCAATATCCGTGCAAGCTTTGCACTCACTGACTTTTGCCAGTATATCTCTGTGGATGTAGGGCCACCAGATATTTTGGGCTAGGGAGAGCATGGCGAAACTGCCTGGGTGTGTGGAGTGAATATCCTCCAGCACCGCGTCCTTGATGGATTTTGGTATGGCAATTCTCTCGTCAAGGCAGACACATCCATGTTTCACGCTTAAATCTCTCCAATACGAGAAGAGATAAGGGCTTATCTCTTGCAATCGATCCGCGTCGTTTCTGATCACACAGTCCCTTGCTTCCTTTAATATCGCATCCTTTCCTGTCAGTATGGCCAAGAACTTCTTACTGAACACTTTATTGAGTGTCTCAGTAAACTTAATGTCGTCAGCCTCCTCTATCATATTGCCAGGTGGGGTTTCTGTGTGTGATGTTGTATTGGATCCAGGTGTTGAAGGAGTCGTGTCTGAGAAGGGTCTTAGGGGTTGATTTAGAGCGGGTTGCTTTAGCCTTTGACATTGTTTTTATACTGTTTATTGAGTTGTTTGATGAGAGAAATTTATTATGTTTATTCGCAAATTAGTGTTTTGTAGGCTGAACTTGGGCAAAAAGCGAATGATTTTTGTTTAAGTGGTATTTATACTTAGGAATTAGTGCTTTCGCGCTTAATTCAGTGTTATTAGGTGGATTACTTGATTTAATACCATTAATGGGCTGTATTGGGGATAATTGTTCAGATTGTTCACATTATTTACTGTCTGACATTTGCACCTCTTTTTCAGTGAAATTGTTAATGGAATGTGAATTATTGACTTTACGATTATTTAGTGCAAATTGTAATTTAATAACTTTAAGTGGCATTTGCGACGCAAATGGGTGTTCAGAATGTGAATTAATTTTAGAATTGGGGGGTGTTAATTGCGGTACGAATGGTGTTTTCAATGATGAAGTAGTTGATTGTGATGCAAATGCTTCCTTGCAATTAGGTGAATTAACACTTAGTGGTGTGGGTAATCGCGGTGCGAATTGTCGTTTTACTTTTTGCACAGGCAAATTTGACTTTAAAATGCTTTTAAATTTTTTAGTTGCTGTCTGTTTATTTATAATTAGATGTTTCATTGAATCACGGATTTTTGAAATTGTTGCTACAGCAAAATGTTCGTCGTATGTAGATATCTTTTTAGCTCTGGCAAATGGGTTCCTGGAAATGTAGTCAACGAGGCCCATCTTTGCACCTGGCATATGTTCAATTGTGAAATTGTACGGAAGTAATCTATCGATCCATCGAGACAGTCAACTATTATATGATTTGTTAGATCGATGTTCTTTAAGTATGGACAATAGGGCTCTATGATCCGTCACTACCGTAAAATTTTTTCCGTACGAATAGTTTTTAAAATAGTCAATTGACCAAACTATCCCCAACAGTTCCAATTCATTGACGCTGTAGCGTTCTTCCGTTGAATTGAGAAATCGTGACGCGAATGCTATTGGCTTCCAACCATCTGGTGTGTTTTGTTCTAATGCTGCCCCCAGTCGTGAACGTGAAGCATCACATTTTACGCGAACATCCAATTTTGGATTATAATGGCTATTTTCTGTACTGTTTGCGATTTTTTCTTTAATCAGATTAAAATGTTTCGTGTGTTCATCTGTCCAGATGAATTTTACAGATTTCTTTAAAAGTGGTCTAAGAGGGTGACATAATTGTGCTAAGTGTGGTATAAATTTACCGATGTAGTGTACTGACCCTAGAAATGATCTAAGTCGTTTTAGTGTTGTTGGTGGTGGTATTGTTAAAATTGCTGCTGTTTTGCTTTCTAAAGGTGATGTTCCAGTCTGGGTAAATTTATAACCTAGCCAATTTATTTCCGATTTAGCAAAGTGACATTTCTGGAGGTTAATTCTTAAGTTATCGTCATCTAATTTTTTGAGACACTTATAAAGGTATGCTAAATGGTCTGCTTCAGTGCCGGTACTAACGATTATGATATCGTCCAAGAAACAGTATGTATTTTGCAAGCCTATGAGTGTGTATTCCATAGCTTTTTGGAATTCTGCCGGCATATCTGTAAGTCCATAAAAACAAGTTTTAAATCTATATGTACCCGTAGATTCGCCCTATATGATGTTAAAATTACAGTGTTTTGCTGTGTCGTGATGCAATTTTAGGTGACTATATGCATACTTTAAGTCTAATGAGTTGAAATATGCTTTTTGGCCGTTTTGTGTATTTGTAAGGTGTTGTGAGATGGTATCAATTAACATTTCGATATTAGGCATTTGGTATTTATTTTTATGTATTGCTTTATTTAGTACTTTAGAATCTAATGCGAGTTTTATCGACTGATCTTTTTTCACTTTGATTACGATCGGGGAGATAAAATGTTCGTCAGAGCAATTAGATAGTTTTTCGATATGACCTTCAGTCTGTAATCTTTCTAATTCTTCTGACACTCTAGGTTGGAGATTTATCGGAACACGTCGACCTTTTTGATGCTTTGCTGTAAACTTTTGATGAAACTTTGATTTCGCTACATGTGTTTTAGATAAGCCAATTCTTGATACTAGATGTGGAAATTGCGTCGCGATTGTCTCATTAATTTTACATGTAGAATTATTGATGTTATAAACACATTTACCAGTTTCTGGTTGTTGTTGAACAACTGCAAGTCCCAATGTAGTGAAGAGATCTCTTCCGATGATATTTTTGTGCCCATCGTCTACCACAGTCAGCATCGCTGATGTGTCTTTCCATTGATTGTAGATTACTGTGGTTTCCAAGTGCCCAATGACTTTGATTGATTCGTTTGAGAAAGTTTTTAAATTCCTTTTTTCTGTTGTATCTGTCCATTTGGCTGATTTTATGGATCGGATGATTTTGTTCGCTAAACTTTTTGTTATGATGCTGACGGCACTTCCAGAATCAATCATAGCAGATGTTCTTACTTCCCCTATTTGCACTTCCACATTCAGTGGTTCCAATTGATGAACTGAATCAGAAGAAATCGCCGCTACATAGTCATCTGAATCACTATCATAGTTTGAATCGTACACCTGTTCAAACAACTGTTGATAGCTAGTTATATAGTTGACGGATTCTTCATCATCATTTTTTTCCGGCGATTGATCGACTTGGTTTACATTTGATTTTTGAGTTTTCTGTATTGGATTCTGCGAATTTTTCGGTTTGCGGCATTTTCTGGCAAAATGACCCATAATACCACAATTATTGCATTTCTTACCATTCGCGGGACAGATCTGCTTATGATTGTGACTCCAACGGAGACCACAATTCATACAAACACTCGTATATTGATAATTTTGAGGGACAGTTGGGTAGCGTGTGAAGTCTCGTTTTGTTGATGGTCCATTCGCGTTGCGATTGCGTACTGGGTTACTATTAATGAAATTCACAAAAGTAGTACCTGACATCAAGTTTTGGTTTATTTTCTGCTGATTCCGTGCTCCCATTTCCATTTGTATGGCTATCTCCAATGCCTTTGGTGGTTCTACTGTTTCCTTCAGCAATTCCTTTTGTGTCTCGTGATCAAGCATATTCAATATGAATGCATCACTGATCAATGTAGTCTCTTCACTACTAAGAGTGCAATTTCCGCTAATTCTATGAGGGGACCATAGAAACTTTCCACCGACTCTCCTTTCTTTTGCTTACACGAGTAGAAAACGAAGCGATCGTAAGTTATATTACGAACCTTTGTGAATGAGTCCTCCATTGCCCGCCCCAAGTCTTTAAAAGGTTGTTTCTCTATCTGAAAATGAGGGTATTTACTCTTGAAAACCCGCCGTCCCTCTGTACCGATGCTCAGATATAGCAACGATATCGTCTTCTGCTCACAAATTTCCCACGGTTTGTCTCCACAGAGAATTCCAATTTCTTCAACTTTTTTGCAACGGTTTTGCCAGTTTACTTTCAATTGCTGATTTCGAACTTTACGATCTCTTTCCGTTGCCTGTGTGTGGTTTTCTACCGGTTCTTCGTAGTTAGGTTCAGGCGGGTAAGTCACCGTTGCAGGAGGATCGTTTAACAGGGTGTCTAATTGTATCCCTTCCTTAGCAAGTAGAGCCAGTTTCCATTGCTGCGTCCATTTGTCCCACGTCAGAGGAGGTGTTGCTGTCGGTTTCTCCCAAAATGCTTCTATGTGCAGTGGTGTTTTCTTTGAATCCGCTGCTGACTGCGCCATGTTATACTCATTCACAATGAGTATAGTCAATTGATTTGCAAATGCTCTCGTACAAGTTGAGATAGGCACTTGTGCCGCGAATGGCAAGTTTAGTTGTTGCGTTCAAATGATTATTTTCTAGAATGGGCAATCGCGGTGCGATTGACTCTGATCGAACTATTGAGCTCAAATGAGAAGCGTTTGCAAAAATTAAATTAAACTGAGCGTTAGCGCTGCAAATTGGAGAATGAGATTAAGAATGATACAATTTAAGAAAGAAAGTTGTTCAAAACTTTATCACGCATAACGGAAGCAACTCTTGGATTTGTTTATATCGTGAACGAATGTATTTCCTTTACAGGCAGAATGAACAGACAAAAACTGCAAAAATGGGAGGAAGTATACATCAACTGAACTTAAATGACACTTGCCCTTCAAATGGAGTTTGTAACAATTAAATAAAATAAAATACGGATATGGATAAATGAAGGGTATCCATTGCCGTATGACATAGAAGACACATTTCTAAAATTAGGCATGGGCAGCAGGTTTGATAAACAAAGAACATTTGTGAAGTTTAAGAGAGAACATACATTGACATATATGTGTTACAAGATTTTTTTTTCAAAACAAAAACGAGTAACAATCAGGAAACCTTTTCAACATCTTCACTAAAAGCTAAAAAAAAGATGCACTTTGCATCGTAAAACTGTTGAAACTGAGTTATTCCGAAATGTTAAAAATTTGATAGAGCTTTATCTTTTCGTGATCGTTTCCTGTTTAGATAAATATATATATATATATATATATATATATATATATAAATATATATATATATACATTTATATATTTATATACACCCATATATTTATATATATATATATATATATATATATATATATGTATATATACATATATATATATATATATATATATATATATAAATACATATATATATATGTATATATATATATATATATATATATAAATATATATATATATATATATATATATATATATATGTGTGTGTGTGTGTATGTGTGTGTTTGTGTGTGTGTGTGTGTGTTTGTATTGGGCATATGCACAACGGCTGAATTTTTTGGGCTTGGTAACTTTTAAAAACCTCAAAAACGAATCAAATGATGAAAGCAATGAATATTATAAAATCTGCGCAAAGAACGGGAAGAAAACAAGTAATGAAGTTTAGTGTCAATGTCAAAATTAATTTTACATAACTAATACCTGCAATTACAAAAAATATTAGAGCTTGCAGTATTCACAAAAAACTCAAAAAAATTGGCCTAAATAGAATCTGCACAAAATACAGAAACAGAAACAATTTTGCCCAAAGTTCTGGAATAGCAATAAAATGAACAATATTCGGATCTGCATTATTAAAATTTCCGGATGGAAGCATTTGAAAAATTTCTAAAATTATCATAAACAGTCATACAGTCAAAAGATGCTGCATCAAAAAATATGCTTTCTTGTTTGATCCCGAGAGGAGAATGGTAACAAGCGACTTGTAGGATTTTGATATTCTACAATTATTCTTGCTAGTTTGTTGAAAAATTAAGAGCTCTTAAATCTGCATAGAATTTGATTACACTGCGCAAAACAAATATTTATAAAGAAATATTCATTTTTCTATTAAAAGAAACAATTACGTCGAACATTTACGTGAAAATTGAAAAACAAACCAAAATTTTAATTTGACACTAGTTTTAACCTGATGCTGATTGTGGCGCTAGCATTAAATTTGCACCAAACATTTCACATAAGAGCACTTTTAGCAATTCAAAAGAACAAAGGTCAATTAAGGGACAATTACTACAAAATTGTTTACAAGACTATAAACGAAATCAATTAGGTTGAGCCCTTGAGATCAACTATGCAATCCAGAATTGACCCTTTCCTATATGTGTGGTTGTTCAAACAAGTGTTTGTTCGTAAGTTCACACAGAAAGTAAAAATAAAATTTTTCCCCTTGAAGTTGAAAATTCTGAACGTTTAAAAGTCACCAAAATGTGCAGTTGAGCATCTATTTGGTCAATTGAATGCCAACGCTTTTTTACTGTTGCTCCATTTCAGCTGATTTTTCACAAGTTTTGTCAAAATTGAACTTTGATCTCAGATTTCAGTTCAAAAATTTTTTAAAGGTTTGTCTATTTCAACTTTATGGGACACCCTATACAAGGATACTACCTTTGAAAAACTCCAACAAAAAAAACTCATTTGAACTCATGACTTTCAGAGAATTTTCATGACAATAAATGACTGTAAAAGGCACAAAGCCTTATCGTGTCATAAATTTTTAGTAGTTTAAATGTTTACCAAATAGAAACTTTGAAATGCTCTAATGTGAGTCCAAATCAATGGTGCCTAATTTTCGATTATGTGCCTGGGGTCTTTTTGCTTGATTTAGATTGCCCACAATCAGAAATATTGAGCAGCTGAGCTCTGTTGAAGGTAATTTATTTCTAAAAAAAACCACGGCAAATTTTTTTTGTTTGAGGGTCAGATTTTCTCCATTCAAGAAATCAAAATTGCCGATTGTTTTTTTGTTGTAGAGAACGTCAATACGCATAAAGTGATATTTTTTGTGCCTCCCTCCTGCAGCTTGGTGGGTGCATAATATTTGCACCAACCACACGCACGTGCCATATTTTTACATAAGGAATTACTATGTAAGGACACGTGTTCTGTAACTTGGGGTTGCATAATGTACTGGGATAAAAACGTAAAAGATCTTATGTGTGTTCACGCAGCAGAGTCATTTTTTTCCGTTATTATTGTCATCGCGGATTTTTATTATTGACATTTCTGTTTGCACTTAGGCTAGCAAAGTTTATGAGGTGACTTATTGTCAAATTTTTGAAAACTTTTAGTTTTTGTTTAAAAAACTAAACAGCTAACAGTGCAATTGCTTTCCGAGATGCAAAAAACAAACCAAATTTGTGTTTGTTTACAAATAACATAATGTTTTGTGATCATTAACTCTAGACATTGCAAAAATTTTTTGATAAGACGAACGACGAAAACAATCAATAAAGCGTGAAGGTCATTGCAGTTTATGTAGTTGGCAGCATAAATAGAAGAGGTCTCTCTCTTTTTTGTGTGCCAAGTAATCAAACGAAAAAATACTCTTAGTTAGTGCAATCGCAAGAGCAGTTTACTCAATTTTTGAACTTGGTTTTTTATTCAACATGAAGTGTTTCACTTCTCGCTTGGCATGGAACCTGCTACTCCGTTTATAGGCTATGTGTTTTAGCTTCATCCACTTTTGTTCGCCCAGTCCATGATAAATCACGATAGTTCTAGTTTGGAAGTTTCTTTCTAAAACAGAAGCCTTAGGAAAAAAAGTTTGAAGGTCACAGTTTGCATTTGAAAAATCCGGAAAACTGGTTTGACACGTATTCAATATTGTAGATCAGTCAGTGTTTTTCATCTCAGCGATCGCTTCGAATTTCATTTTAAACTTAATTCTTCATTTTCCTTTTTCTATTTTTTGACGTTCAATGGTCACTCTTTTTAGTATCACAAAATTGCTAATTCAAAACCCAAATACATCATCCTGTTAAAAAGTTTCCATCGTCATCATTTGTTTATTTGAGTATCTATTTAATCCAAAATTGGTCGTTTGTCGGATAGTGTATTTCAGTTGGTCTTGTTTTGGATATTCTGCTACACAATTGCTTATCAATTCAATTTTGTACCTAACACTACAGCTCAGTTTGCATTCACAATTGTACACAAACCACCTAACACAAACAAAGATATTTTAAGAGAAACACTGTTGTTTGTGGGGATTTCATTATCAATCCATTAAACATCTCATTCACGGCCTCATGGAAGTACAGTTTATGGAGAGCTTTGATATTTTTCTGAAAGACCAAAAACCCACGAGACAAGACAACGAATAACTTCTACTTATCTGCTTTTTAAGATTTTTGCTTCTCCAACTTCACACTTTACTGTAAACTTGGCCAAACTGATATAACCGACAATGTAAGCGTTCTAGTCAAAACAGAAATATTTAAAGTTAAAAATTTTGCACTTGAAAAAATTTTAATGATGGACTGGAAAAAATCTAAAAAAACAAATTCACTTGAATCTTTTAAAAAAGAAGAACTCCAAAATTAGAACATTAATGACGCTGTTGCATGGGTAAACGGTTTATTAAGTAAAGGATTGTCAACGTTTTTTCCAAAAAAAACTGAATCTGAATAAAAACAAAAACAAGGCTTGATTTTCTTTATTCGATAATATACAATGTAATGGCTCGTGTTCTGTAACTGGGGGTGTATAACGTACGGGGTTCCATTTATTTGGTTGTTTTAATGATTTTATAAAGAGGAACTGTTCCCCCAAAAGGTTTTGTAGCATTGAGGCATACCTAAAGAAGTAGTTTTAAGCTGTCCCCAGGTTTAAAAAACATGCCTCACAAAAAAGGCTCTAAAATAAAACAAGCGTCTTCTGAAGATTTTCCAAGCGGTATATATAGTAACAACTGTAGTGCATTTAGCATACAATGCTTCAAGTGTCTCAAATGGTTCCATGTTAACTGCACAGACCTGTCAGAGGAAAATTTTAGGATACTGGGGAACATTAATGTATGTTTTTGGGCATGTGTACATTGTCGAAATCAAGTCGTGATTCCCCAAGAACAGTCAGAACAGTCAAACATTAAAGACGAGCTATCTCAAAAAATTGAGGACATCAAAGGCAACTTGAAATCGGAAATAGAATCATTCAAAACTGAAATTCGCGATTGCATAAGAAATGCTCACACAAATATGAATTCAAAAATTTCCGAAACAGATAAACAGCTCTCTTCAAAAACACCAAGTGACAAAAATCAAATTCAAAAAAGTGAAAACCTAAACAAATTGATTCTTTTTGGAGTAGCTGAGAAACCCAAAGATGGTACGGGAACAACTTCTTTTGTAGAGCTGATCAGCTACGACAAGAAAAAAGTAGAAGAGATTGCACAGTCTTGTGGAATTGACAAAGTCATGGCTGAAGATGTTTTCCGGCTGGGGAAGTTTGATGAAGCAGCACAAAGAACACGTCCAATTGTAGTTAAGTTGACTAATCCTTGGAACTATCGACTGCTCTTGATGTCGAATCAAAAATTGAAGGCTCAAAACATTTTTGTGAAAGCTTTCTTATCCAAAGCTGATTGGGAGAAAGAAAAGAAGCTACTTGACTATCGTTTTAAACTTGCTCAAAAACTGAACATTAACAGATCAGAAATCAAAATTAGATCAGGAGCGTTGTTCGTCGAAAATCAGCTCGTAGACATAACTCTCTCAGTAGAAGAAACATGTCAGAAGATAGGTCATCAAACAACTTCACGATCATGACTAGGGGAAAAACAAGTACTGAAGACAGGTTTATTGAACTGCCGGTCAATTTTAACAATTGATCGCAGAATGAATCTCGATATTTTACTAAAGGAACATGATATTGACATACTTTGCTTAACTGAAACATGGCTTACAGATGAAGTAAGAAATTCAAAAATTTTCCTAAATCGGCAATATTTCGTGCAATCCAGAAAAGATAGAAAAGTTGGAACTCACGGTGGTACTCTTATTGCTCACAAAACAAATCTTTCTTTCAATAAAGCAGCAGAAATTGAAACAAACTTTGATTTTTTGTCATGTTCTGTTTATTTCCTGAACGACATTGTATTAATAATCATCACCTTGCACAACCCTCCACAAAACAGCAAATACCGGGTTTCTGATACAGATTTATGAAGTTCAATAACTATAGCATTATTTAAATTGGAGTCGCTTTTCGACTCCAGTAATCAGAAAAAACTGATAATTATGAATGGTGATATTAATTTTTCACATGCTGACTGGAATACACTTTCTAGTAGTAATGAATATGAAAAAGCTTTCATAAAAGAAATAGATGCTCTGAACCTTTGCTCAGTCCTCAACTCCAGCTGTTGTCCCGACATCTTTTTATGCAATAATCTGGAGCAATGTAATCTAGTGGTTGAGGCTAATTCTTTCTCAGATCACAAATTGTTCATAGCAGAAATTTCTGTCAGACTCACAAGAAAAGAACAAAAGCCTCTCTTCCAAAAACTCAACATCAACAAGGCTGATTGGCACTTATTCATCTCTCATTTTTAAATCCTCACTATGTCAAACAGATGTCCCAATGACTTGCTACATTGCTTTTATCAGAGTTTCTACAATGCTTGTGAAAAGTCAATACCTCTTTTAACAAAACGCCGGCTTGACGCACCATCTTATATGTCTTCCCATAGTGTACACATAGAAAACAAGATGAAGACGCTAAGGAAAACAAACAAAAGAGCAGAGGAAATTAGAAAATTAGAGATGGAGTTAAATTTATCCTTGTTTAAGGACAAACAAAATTTTATTGAGGGTTTCTGTATTTCAACAAACAACGATGCATACAAATTTTTGCGAAGACTAAACCAAGAACAAACTTTCCCCGAGAAAATGAAATACAGAGGCCAAGATATAATGGGTTCTCTGCAAATTGCGGAAAGTTTCAACGAGCATTTTTCTTCAGTATTTATCGAAGATAATTCTGACATTGTTGTGCCTGAAACAGCTCAACCAGAGATCTTTCTAGACGATATCACATTCAACGCAAAAGATGTGCTAGATGAAATATCACATACTAAATTTGGTGCCAACTCTTATGATCAAATAACACCATCACTCCTTAAAGCTTCTGCGCCGTACGTTATAAATAGTATCTTGTTTATATTTAGCTGCATTATTAACGCTTGCCAATTTCCCAAAGTCTGGAAAAACACACAACACACGTGCATCCTCATCACAAAAATGGTAGCAAAATGGAAATTAAAAACTACAGACCAATTGCAATGCTCTGTGCAATTTCTATAGTTTTTGAAAGAATAGTTTACAAACAAATTAAGAAGACATTCGAAAGGAAGCTTTGCACTGCTCAACGTGGTTTTCGACAAAAACATTCAACAGTTACCCAATTGTTACTATATTGTGATAACTTATATCAAGCTTTAGACAAAAATTCATCCCCGATAACAGTTTACTTGGACATTGCTAAAGCTATTGATACGATTAATTTTAATATTGTGCTTCAAAAGCCCGCTCGTTTTGGGTTTGATGAAAAGTTTTTGAAATTTTTTGCTTCTTATCTGGTTGATCGACAGCAGAGAGTAAAAATTGCAGACAATTACTCAACTTTCTCAAAAATCTCAAGCGGCGGTCCCCAGGGATCAATATTTGCGGTGTTTTTGTTCTCCGTGTAAATAAATGACCTACCTGATCAACTTAATAATAAAACATTCCTTTATGCCGATGATACAAAAATAATAGGACAGATTTCAGAACGTGAAGAACTTCAGTTTGATATAAATAGAGCTATCGAATGGTCTGGTTCAAACAAACTAAATTTCAATTTTGACAAATTCAGCATTCTCGAGTTCTCATACAAAAATACATATAATTCGTCTACAGAGTTATTTGCAAAAAGAGTTGCCATCAAAAATGAAAAACAAATTAAAGATCTCGGAATAATTTTTACGGCCAGCATGACTTGGAATTGTCACATCGAAATGGCGGTAAAGAAAGGTTTTCAAAAACTTAATCATTTAAGAAGAGTTATACCCCGCACCACAAAAGAAACTGTCAAATGCACGTTGGTGAAAACATATATATTCTCTGCGGTCTTTTGTGCGTCAAATGTCTGGAACCCAGGACCACAGTATCTTCAACGCTTGGAAAGACTGCAGAGATCATGTTTAAAATGGATAACTTGCTGTTCTGTTCTGGGTGACAAAGAATACGTTGAGAGCCTAATTCGAAATCGCCTATTGCCAGTCAGTTATTTTCTAGTTCTTAACGACCTAATTCTGCTTAACAAGATTTTAATGGTCTTAACTTCGATGAATGCGTCAGACCACTGGTCAATAACTTTTGGTTGTCCAAAGACCAGATCAAGTGAAAAGTTTTTTATTGAAGCGAGAAAAACATTTCGGAAACGTTCTGAAGATAATTACTTTAATAGAGTAGCCCGATTCAATAATTCTTTGTCTCAACTTAACAGTTTTGCTAACTATTCACCACACAAAAATCCATGTCAGTTTCGAAGAGAAGTGAAGAACTTTTTGGAAGGGGAGGCATTGAAAAGATTCAAATATAAAAGTTACCCTTCAGGATGGAAAGTTTTCGAGAAAATTTAATTATTGAAACCTGATTTCTCCCCTAATCTGGGGACTACCAAGCTGGTTGTAACCATGTTTGGTTGAATTCAATATTATTATTATTATTATTATTATTATTATTATTATTATTATTGTTCATAAACGAAAAAGATCCCGTAAAAGCAGCACGTGAGCTTGGAGGTGTGGGTATAAAGGTTCTATGAGCAGTAGAGTAGAGGTGCGTTAGCTCAGGAGTTCTATGGCCACTAAGGGTACAGGGGATAGAATAGAACCTAAATGTATCTATTCCTAGTCTACCGTTATGCCAACATTTTGTACTGTTTTTTTTCGAGATTTGTTCCTAATCAGTTTTCTTGAGTTATTTTTCAAAACTCACATCTCTTTGGAAGCAAAGGAAGTTTCCATCCTTGTCTTGCAGCACAAAGAATGGGACGAAGTGAGGCGGGTTTAGCAGTTCTAGGAATGTCACACCCGTAGTGACGTCATCAACCACGCCTGTCGGAGTGTTGCACACACCTGAAATCATTAATGGAAGCATAAAAAAAACGAGGGCAGATTTTCCTTAGCTTTATTTTAGCCATACATTTCGTCGTAATGCATTACATATCATCGTGCAATCGAACTGTGCGATCTGCCAAAAACATCGCAAAATAAGTTCCAGGTGCTCCATTTTGGAAATATTAGCGTTAAATGCGAGTGTTGCAAGATCTTTTAAGACAAACCGGAGCAAGCTATCCGGAAATTTAATCAGGAAATTAAGTGCAACCGATTTTCTGGTGTTCAATCCTCGTAACTTTTAAGTGAAATCTTCAAGCTGACCTCGCGTCATTAAAAAGAAGATTTTACCGTTTTCAGATGCCATTATGCTCATCAGATCATTTTTGTTCGGACGACTATTTTATATTGGAGCGGAATTTATATACTTGGAGTCAAGGATTGATATACACGGGTTAACAGTTCACGAGATGCGCTGAAAATCTGTACAAAATTAGCTGAATGCACTAGTCTTCTAAATAACTCAATTTCAATTCATTTTTCGCTTCAATTTAGCACCTTTATAGAGCAGTTGGTACACAATTCTCAAAAAATTCCTCGAACAGTTCCTACATAATGCTCAAGATATTCCTCAAATTAAGGACTTCGTGCTTATCTTTACGTACCCGCCATGTGCGCAGTGTCGGCACTGGTCGTGGAAAGAGTCACGACTTGCAAACTGGGCAACAGGGCAAACTCGGTCTCCGATACCACCATAAACCCAAATTTGTTTCGAACCTCAACTATTAGGAACAATGGGTTTTGCGTTGGCTGCTGGGTTGAGCTGCTCGTTGTAAAAAGGGTTGATCAGTGATCTGTACTTTTGTCGCTGTGAATTGATTGTACGGATCATATCTTTTTTCAATCTTTTTAAGGTCAACGTCGGTAGGAACATCTAATTTTTAACGTTTTGGAATACATCAAAAATCCCGACAAAAAAACTGACTCGAGGTTCACTTCCGGAGTTTTAGTTCGTGGGTATTGACTTTTTAGTTAAAAAGAAATTGAGTTTTCTGTGCGGTTAATTTTGGACCCAATTTTTGGACCCAATTTTTTTGGACCCTATTTTTGGTAATTTATACCAGTATCATTTTTCTCCAATCGTCGCGTGGTGAAGCTGTGGATAGAGCTTCCCGGCAACACTTTCACCGTTATTTTAAAATTCAACTAACCTCTTATTTGTGTAGAAAATTTGCCAGATTCGCTAATAGGTTTTTTGAATAAAAATAGACATAATCAAGAGGTAGTTGAAAAGTTATTACATCCAAAACGTGTCTTGACCCGCCAGTTATATCAGTTATAGCCCTACTAAGTCGATGTCAAGGGAGAGAGGGAGAGGGGGGGGGGGCTAGGGGATTCTCGAATTCTCAATTTCATGTCTATATTTTGCCCACCTATAATAGAAAAAGCTATATGCGCTGATCAAGCCTTGTGGTGAAACTGGTAGTGTCACTCGTCGTTTCACTTGAAGTCGCACTCACACCCGAGTCAACCAAATTTGATCCAACATTTACCAAGTGTAAATAGGATTGTTCACTCAAATTGAGAACATTGTTAACATACGCTCTGGGTGATGTTGGAGACGAGGATGACGTCATTGGTTGGAAATCGCAGGGGTTCGAATTAGGGAGATAATTGATCATGTTATCAGAGATTCGCTGGTAATTGGGGTGATCAGTTGGAGTGAGACAAAAATGGTACACTGGGGTATTGTCACAAAGAGTCGCGTTGTATATCCAGTCTATATAAGTCTGAAAACAATTAATTTTTAAAAAAAAATTATAGCGCACTTTCCGAAGGTGTAACATTGTAAATTAATTCGAAGATTTTGGATCTTTGTAGATCTTGAATTTTCTCAACTTTTTTGGTCGAAAATGTTTCCAAAAACTTGGTGTGATGAGAGGATCAATGAAAAAAATTTCAAAAAATGTATAGATCTTCAACTGCGCAGGATGAACTCATTTTAAGGTTGTCGCATTGACCGTCTTAAGTATACTCAGAAAATCTTTTTGCTTATTTGAATTAATAACGGATGATACAAGCGTTTAAGTTAAATAAATCAGTTCTCAGTTTTTCTAGTTTTGTGTGTTGAATTTCGACTGTTTTTCTTTGATTCTTTTTGTTTTCTCACTTCTTCTCTTAACTATTGAAGGTCTGTTTCGGGCGAAGATCCATAATAGTGCAAAGATGTTCCCTAATGAATTGGGCACCAATGATGTATTGATGACATAGCCGGCCCCATTTGCAGGATTGCAAAGAATAGTATAGTAAGTTCATAAAATTAAAGACGATTCTTGGTTGAAAATTACAAACTTGGTAACGCATTAACAAAATTTCGAGATAAACGAATAACTGACGCTACGCAAGAATATCAACCTAGAAAAATTTACGGATTTCAATGAACCTTTTTGCGAAGATAAAACAAAGTATGGGAGAATAAGCGGTTAAAAAATCGTAATAAACCGATAAACGCAAAAAAAAACGGTAAAAATTTCTGCAAAACTACGGCTCCGCAGAAATTTAATGAGGAGGTCAAAATGTAACTATTCGAACGAACGTTCTGAGTGGAGTAACAGGTTGCTACGGTGTAGCAATTTTTCTACCCGCAGAGAATGCAGAATTTGAGTACAAACTGTCTAGGAAAAATTGTTCTTTTCTGATACCAGAACTTACAAAGAAGCGAACCTTGTGGATTAGTGTTAGAATCAATGATAAAAGTTAGTCAACTAGAACTTTGCTTAATTTAACAACAGGGCGAACTTTTTCACCAAATGCTGTTTTTAGTTTAACGGATTTCACAATTTGGTCCGAGCCAGGATGTACTTCTATGACTTTGGCCAGCGGCCAAAGACCTCGAGGCGTGAAGTCCTCTAAAACCCAAACAAGATCGTCTATCTTTAAATTGGGACAACCTTTAGTCCATTTGGAAAATTTCTGTTGGTTTGGGAGATACAAATTTCTTAGAGAATACGTTTCTGTATACTCCAAGAAATCTGTATGATGTATTGATGACAAAGGTAATTGAAAATTTACTTGAAAAAGCGTATCTTTTTGTTAGAGAACACTGATACCGCACGTCTGTTGTCACAATTGAAAAGTTATTAAAGACCTATAAGAAGCCGAGCTGCTCAACAACTCTCATAGGTTGATGAAAAACGTTGGTGAAGCTTTCTGGCGATTAAAATAAGTGTATAGTGTTTGGTTATGGACTTTCGCAGGTGGAATGAAAGGCGTTCTCAAAAAGTTAGAATTAATTTTTTAGACCGGTCTGCATTACTTTCCCCGACTAAATCATCACTGGTCTCTTTTGTGTTAGTAAGTATTCAAACGTTTGAACTGGGAAGATAACATAAGAGTCGTTTTCTGCAGAGCCAGTGTTGATTTGTAGATGCATTCTGTACAGAACTTGATTGTGAACGCGATACCTGGTTGCGTCTGTTTGGTTACATACTGGAAAATCATCCAACCAAGCTTCTGCAGATCATTTGATCCCCTTCCTTGTCTTCGTTGTGCTGTCTGAGGACTCAAAAATTCAAGTCAGCTGAAGTTCTTGGGTATTTGCTTTGAAGCATTTGAAATTACATAAGCACTGTGCCTATGTTGCGCCTTTAGTGATCTGTGACTTTGCCTCTTTTTTGAGTGCCTCTGAGACACAGACATCAGTGTAGTCCCGCTTTGTCTTTCAAGTGGTTTGTTGCCTCGAGCGCGTTGTTGACATTAGGTATCTTCGCCATGCTTCATGATGCTACTATGATATCATCAACCTAGACCAAGATGATGGTGTGTCCAACTGTCTCTGTTCAAGCGATGATCATACTTGCTTCTGGTCAACCCCTGCCTCAGGTCAACCCCTGATGAACCCTTGGTCAACAGCAGTCAACCCCTTTTGTAGATCACAAAGCCCCGCTTCACTAATAATTGAAGTAGAATCCGGAATGTCTCTGGCTTACAAGTAGTAAAAAGAGTTTCAAAAAAGTTCAGTCCTTCCACTTGTTTGAAACCCTTCGCCACATATCATACTTTGTGTTTGCCAACCTGACAACTGCATGCCAATTTCAGTTTGAGACCCATTTGGTCGGGGGGATTATTTGTAGACCCGTTTACATCACTTTGTTCTATGCCACGTTGTCTTGGAGTACCTTGACTGCTTTCAATAACAATATTTTGTTTTTTTTTGCTGTGACC
Source organism: Convolutriloba macropyga (assembly GCF_964194025.1). Taxonomy (NCBI): domain Eukaryota; kingdom Metazoa; phylum Xenacoelomorpha; order Acoela; family Convolutidae; genus Convolutriloba; species Convolutriloba macropyga. The sequence continues at coordinate 18,022,776 of NC_134474.1, forward strand.
CCTTATGGTTGAAAAAGTCCTGCACAAGTTTCTTAAAGACGGAGGAGTTGCAATTGATCAAGGTTTTATCTGATTCCTTGAGATCTTCAATTGCTTGCTTTTTCAGCAAAACTTCAAACTCCGAAATAACAAACTCTTTGATAGATGAGTCGTTTTCTTCAACTTTTTAAATTAAATCTACATAAATTAGGAACCGTTCATTTTTATGCAAATTAAACTCCTCTTGGTTCATTATATTGCTTAATTTAGATTTGTGAAAACGGAAAAAAGTGTCACAAAAAATTTGTATGAATAACAAACGGGTTAAAAAAAAGCTTAACTTCTTCTTCAATTTGTCCAAGACCCTGACAAGAATGAGTTTTTTCCTGATTTTTCTTGTCAAAAGACATTCCAACGTCCCTAATACATAGTGTAGAGACGTAAAGAAGGAATCCAAAAAGCTGGAGAGAGTAATTACCAAGGAATGGCAAAAAAACAAAATTGCAAATAAACCAAAAATCTCATTTATTAAGTATATCTACGTCCCAAGTTCACAAAAACGAAAAAATCATTAATGATTATTTTGAGTTTGAACTATAAAATATAGAACATGTTTTGAAGGCAAAGTTGTGCTAAAAAGAAAAACAAATTGTGAAAAGATGTTTGCGAAATAAGAGCAAAAAAATATATTAAAAAAATGAGAACATTGAAAAAATGGGTAATTCTATTGTAAACATTTTTTGTGCAAAAAGTGAACAAAATGATAATTCTACAAATAAAATTTCTTCGGAGAGTAAAAGACTCCATAAAACTCTGTCAAATTAGGCATCGACTTAAAAAATTCGAGATTAAATTCAATTCTGATAAATTTGGTACTTTTAAGAACTCAATTTAGAAAAGGCTAAATATTGTAGTTCAGAGAGCCTGAATTTTGGTGGTTTTCCCGCCTCATGTTGACAGGTTAATCATTGCACCAATCAATTGAATTTTTTCAAATAGTTTTTGAATTAAAATTGTTCTTTTTGCTCTGCACCAAATGCTAGCTTGTTTACACGTTCATTTTGGCACAAAGGCAGATTAGTTTGAGTTGTTCACCGAATGCTGGTAGCTGTGCATTTAGAAGCCCAATAACATACATAATTACCACATATTTTACAAAGAAGTCTTTTGGTAAAACATTATGCTTGATCTTGAGATCAGCTGTACTATCAAACAGGGTTCTATTGAGATATGATTTTGTCCCTTTGATATATAATGACTTAAAACAAGAGCAATAAATAAATCAGATCTTCATTTTCTGGAACTCTTTGATAGATGATTCTTTTTCTTCTACTTTTTAAACTATTTCTACATTAATTCGGAACCGTTCATATTTATGCAAATAAAACTCCTCTTGGTTCCTTATATTGCCGACTTAAGATTTGTTAAAACGGATAAAAGTGTCACAAAAAATTTGTATGAATAACAAACGGGTTAAAAAAAAGCTTAACTTCTTCTTCAATTTGTCCAAGACCCTGACAAGAATGAGTTTTTTCCTGATTTTTCTTGTCAAAAGACATTCCAACGTCCCTAATACATAGTGTAAAGACGTGAAGAAGGAATCCAAAAAAACTGGAGAGAGTAATTACCAAGGAATGGCAAAATAAACAAAATTGAAAATAAATCAAAAATCTCATTTATTAAGTATATCTACGTCCCAAGTTAATAAAAACAAAAAAAACATTGTTGATTATTTTGAGTTTGAACTATAAAATATAGAACATGTTTTGAAGGCAAAGTTTTGATAAGAAGAATAACAATGAGTAAAAAGATGCCTGCAAATTAAGAGCAAAAAATATTTTAAAATGAGAATAATGAAAAAATGGGTAATTCTACTGTGAACATTTCTCTGTGAAAAAAATGAACAAAATGCTAGTTCTACAAAAAATTTTCTTATGAGAGTAAAAGACTACATAAAACTATGTCAAATTAGGTATCGATTTGAAAGATTCTAGATTAAATTCATTTCTGAAAGGTATGGTACTTTTACGAACTCAATTTAGAAAAGGCTAAATATTGTAGTTCAGAGAGCCTGCATTTTGGTGGTTTTCCCGCCTCATGTTGACAGGTTAATCGTTGCACCAATCAACTGAATTTTTTCAAATAGTGTTGAATTAAAATTGCTCTTTTTGCTCTGCACCAAATGCTAGCTTGTTTTCACGTTCATTTTGGCACAAAGGCAGATTAGTTTGAGTTTTTCACCGAATGCTGGTAGCTGTGCATTTAGAAGCCCAATAACATACATAATTACCACATATTTTACAAAGAAGTCTTTTGGTAAAACATTATGCTTGATCTTGAGATCAGCTGTACTATCAAACAGGGTTCTATTGAGATATGATTTTGTCCCTTTGATATATAATGACTTAAAACAAGAGCAATAAATAAATCAGATCTTCATTTTCTGGAACTCTTTGATAGATGATTCTTTTTCTTCTACTTTTTAAACTATTTCTACATTAATTCGGAACCGTTCATATTTATGCAAATAAAACTCCTCTTGGTTCCTTATATTGCCGACTTAAGATTTGTTAAAACGGATAAAAGTGTCACAAAAAATTTGTATGAATAACAAACGGGTTAAAAAAAAGCTTAACTTCTTCTTCAATTTGTCCAAGACCCTGACAAGAATGAGTTTTTTCCTGATTTTTCTTGTCAAAAGACATTCCAACGTCCCTAATACATAGTGTAGAGACGTGAAGAAGGAATCCAAAAAAACTGGAGAGAGTAATTACCAAGGAATGGCAAAATAAACAAAATTGCAAATAAATCAAAAATCTCATTTATTAAGTATATCTACGTCCCAAGTTAATAAAAACAAAAAAAACATTGTTGATTATTTTGAGTTTGAACTATAAAATATAGAACATGTTTTGAAGGCAAAGTTTTGATAAGAAGAATAACAATGAGTAAAAAGATGCCTGCAAATTAAGAGCAAAAAATATTTTAAAATGAGAATAATGAAAAAATGGGTAATTCTACTGTGAACATTTCTTTGTGAAAAAAATGAACAAAATGCTAGTTCTACAAAAAATTTTCTTATGAGAGTAAAAGACTACATAAAACTATGTCAAATTAGGTATCGATTTGAAAGATTCTAGATTAAATTCATTTCTGAAAAGTATGGTACTTTTACGAACTCAATTTAGAAAAGGCTAAATATTGTAGTTCAGAGAGCCTGCATTTTGGTGGTTTTCCCGCCTCATGTTGACAGGTTAATCGTTGCACCAATCAACTGAATTTTTTCAAATAGTGTTGAATTAAAATTGCTCTTTTTGCTCTGCACCAAATGCAAGCTTTTTTATGCGTTCATTTTAGCACAAAGGCAGGCTAGTTTGAGTTGTTCATCGAATTTTGGCAGATGTGCATTTAGAAGCCCAATAACATACATAATTACCACATATTTTACAAAGAAGTCTTTTGGTAAAACATTATGTTTGATCTTGAGATCAGCTGTACTATCAAACAGGGATCTATCGATATATGATGTTGACCCATTGATATATGATGACTTAAAACAAGAGAATGAATTAAATCAGATCTTCTTTTCTGGAAAAAATTTTTCGTTTGATTAAATGACCTTTATACCAACACAGTCATTTTAGTACGTTTGTTGTCTCCTCACATTAAAACGAAGGTTACAGTCAATATAAACTTCAAAGTATATCACAATTTTTTTCTCGAAATCTCCACATCCGTTAACAAGTGATTCTTCAATTCTGTTCCTTTTAGGGGCTCCAACAATAATGATCTCGTTTTTGCTTTCAATTACATGTCACTAACTTTTCTGGAAAAAATAAATGAGTTAAGCAAGGCTTGCATTCAGATGTATTTTTCATTGGGAAAAGCTTTTCCGCTGCAAAAGTTAAACGGATCATCAGCAAGCTTGTTTATGTCATAGTTAACAGCAGTAACACGTTTCATATCAATCACATAAACGCTGAAGAGCAGTGGGCCGAACAAAGTAGCTTGTGGCACTCAACGGTGCTATCCAACCTGAATATTACATCGTGAATTGGACTTTTTGGACACAGTTTTTCATTAAGATTTGAAAATTGCATTTGCATTTGCTTGTCCAGTAAAGCCAAAAATTTAGTTTTTTGTAAACGATTGAAATGTGATATTGAATCAAAAGCTTCTGATAGGTATTTGAAAAGCTCCTGTAGCGATGCTTTTCTGTTGATATCATATCTGATTTTTTCAATGCAGTATAAAGAGCATCTTTATTGGACACTTCTTTTGTAAATGAAACTGTGTTGATGCAAGCAACCTATTCTTCTCTAAATAAGATGCTATAAGATCTTGCAAAAAGATTTCGATTTTTGTTTGCCAGAGCTCCAGTAGAGAAATAGGTCAATATTTTATCGGATATTCAAGGACTGTCTTTTTTGAAAGCAGTATCACGCCTAAGGTTGCTAGGAATATGTTTTTCAACTAAAAATTTTTTAAACGAAAAACAAAGAGATTCAGTTATGCGTTCTCTTTCATTTTCAAGGTCCAGTTTAGATTGAGTGATGCAACGGCTTTTCACATTTAAATTGTTGAGATTGTGAAACATCTCTTTGGTTGTCGTATACCTGAAAATACATTTGTTACTGTGGCTTATCGCATAAATACTGAATTGATACTCTTCTTTTTTTAAAAAAAAATTTCAACTAAAGCGGAAATCTTATACATTAGAAGATTGGCAATCTGTTTTTTGTTGTTCATATCTGTTTTCGAGTATCAGTATTTTTATCTGTGTTTTTCACTGTTCCTAATTTTCTTTATAAACTTCCCGTTCCTCTTGCACATCTTATGTTTTGAGACCCACATAACGTGTTTTTCATTCTCCGTTCTTTCTCTTTCAACGTTACTGCTGTTATTCATTGTTATCTGTGCCAATATTTATACTGTATTCTTTGAAATACAATGTTGATTTAGGGTTAAAGTTGTCTTGTCGTGGAGCATGAAGACTAAATTTTGTTTGTCGAAATTTTTCTAAGTTACCTTAGGTTACGTTTTCTAAGTTACGTCAAGTTACCTAAGTTATGTTTTCAATGACAAGCAGAAAATTTGATACATGATTTATTTTTTTTGTTGTATATAATGATCTCCAATTCATCTTTCCAATATCTAAGGAAACATATCCTTATAGAATTTTCTTAAACTGTTTTTTGTAGCTTTTTAAAACAGTTTCACCAATTGAAATGAGTGTGGCTGCGTGATCACTTTTGAGAATAGAATCTGGTGTTTTTGAAATTTTAGAAGATAACATAGTCTAATAGCAACTTGGTCCCTGATGTTTGTCTTGCTTTAAAAATGTATTCAATTTCAATAAACCGTGCGGCAGGATCAGAAGAGTCTCGAGAAGATTTCTTGCATTGTGATTATTTACTAATTTAGATTGTAGTCACCCAGTAAAAAAAAATTCTCATTTTCAAATGTCGCTCTATCTAAACCAATGACTAGTTCATCTTGAAACAAATATAATTGTAGTTTTCTGTACAGTAGGCCAATTTCGTCTTAGAAGGCTGAATGTTGACTCTACACTCTCCCCAAATAGTTTCAAAATGGTCTATTGACATCGTCTCTGAATCATTTCGTGCTCTTCGATGGAACTTTCCCGAACGAACAAGAGAATAATACCAATTTTGTTTTTGTCCTAAAGATCAGTCGGTAACATCTAGGAAGCATTAGACTTATTTCTATAGTGTTTTTGAGAGATCTGAAATACAATTACCACTAAAATAAAATTGGTAGAAAATTCTTAAGAGCAATCTTTGTCCCAGAACGCTTTTACAAATTTAATGAAAAAACGTTACTTGATTGTTGCTTTATGCATTAAGTCGGTAAGTTAGGTGTAATTGAAAGGCCGCCCTGGGATTAATACTACGTAAACTAACTTAAACAATAGAAGTCTAATGACAACAAAGTTGTGACGAAAAATCCTTAGCAAGCAAGAAAAAAAGTATTTTTTTTACATACGCATTTTAGACATACGCGAAAAGTCGAAAAGTTCGTCTTAGGTTTCACTGGTACACTGCAGTGAAGACCAAGTTCTTTTTTGACGAGATTACACAAAATAAAGAGCAAAAAAACTTGGAATCGAAACTTCATTTTGAAACTATACGAAAAAAAACAGACAAAAACTATCTCTTAGGAAAAAACTTATCTGGAAAAAAATTGACCTCTCATACAATTTTACTTCTGTTTCGAATGACTGCGTTTTTTTGGGTTTTGTGCTGGAATTTGTTGGTTTTCTCAGAGCTATTAAATTATTAGATTTGGGAAACAACTGAGAAAGCACAAAGTTTTTGAAAAAAAGGTACACCTTTTTGTATTGAAAGTGCGAATCTCCATATAACAAAATATTATAGCTCTGCATGGCTTTCAGAATATCAGGCATGTTTTCAAATTTATATCTTGTATTTTTTGCGTATGCCTTGATATTATCATTAGGAAATGTATTGCGCTCATTGATATGTTTGTTTCTTTGGCAAATTTCAAATTAGTGGTGCTGGCATTTAGTACATTTTCAAGTGATAGCATGTTTTGTTTAATATCAACCAAATTTGTATATGCTTTGAAAACATGGTCAATGTTTTATCGTCTTTGTTTCAAAATTGAATTCATCCCGTCCTGATTGGACCTGTTTTGACCACTGTTTTGGGCAACTGATTTACAACCTTTTTTTCACTGTTTGAAGAGCCCCGATAGTCATGTACGCAGACATCTTCCGGTGTGGCACTTTCCCTAACCATATTTTTCACCAGTTTGCTTCCAATAACAAGATTTTATTTTTTACTGGTGATCTCTTATGGTTGAAAACATCCTACAAGAATTTCCTAATTATGGAGGAGTTATATTGGGTCGAGGTTTTATCTTATTCCTTGGGATCTTCAATTGATTGCTTTTTCAGCAAAACTTCACTCTCCGAATAAACAAACTCTTTGATAGATGAGTCATTTTCATCAACTTTTTAAATTAAATCTACATAAAATCGGAACCATTCATTATTATTATTATGCAAATTGAACTCCTCTTGGTTTATCATATTGCTTGATTAAGATTTATTAAAACGGATAAAATTATCACATAAAATTTGTATGAAATACAAAAGGGGTTAAAAGAAAGCTTAACTTCTGCTTCAATTTGTCTGTCAGTTTATAAGAAAGAAGAATAAATCTAAGTCAACCGTTTAGCTTTTGCGTTAAACGACTTAATTTCAAGTGCAAACCAAGTTTCCTAAAAAAATTGTTAGGCTGGAGAAAACTTCATTTTTTTTATAAACTGCCATTTTGCAAGAGCTGCTAAAACTGTGCAGAAATAAGCAAAGTCTTTACTTAATTCTGTTTTCTTTTTCTTGATGATAGTAATCGTAAAAGTCAGATTTTTCTAAACTTATTTATTTTAATTGAACAATCGCATACGAGTAAACAAAAACTTACAGCCAGGCAAACAAACAATAAAGTCCGCACACACGAACAAATAAAAATCTATTCACAAACACATGCATTTAATCCATAAGGAAATGAATTTTAATTTACAATGCTAGTCTTGAATGAGAACGACACAAAAAATTTCGAGAAAAGATTTTGGGAAAAATTACCTGGTAAAATTGTTTTTTTTTGTTCCTGAGTTGAGTAATATGCATCAGATATCAACTACTTCATTGACAAAATATATTTTGAAATTCAAAATATTTGGTTAGTATTGGTGTGCAGTCTTTATTGAAGAAAGACAGCACAACGTTTTTTGTCATTTTTGCGTTATTAAAAAGTATAATTAGAGTGGTTATCAGTTTGCAGTATTAAAAGTGACAAACAATCAAATAGAATTGAAGAGTCATACTTTTCCAACCACCTCTAAAGTGGAGTGAGAAGTTGGCATTCGAACAAATTTTAGTTCTTTAAAAGCAATTTTTTTTTGGCGCGCCAATTTTTCTGCTGGTTTTAGCATTTAACTTCTTTAAATTGTTATCATCAAATGGAAAGTATTGGTTTAAAAGTTTAGGTTTTCCCGGCTTTCTTTGTATGATACTGATTTTAAAATTTTTAGTTGTCGGGTCATTGGATAATTTTTTTGTAAAATTATTAATTGTCGGGTTTTTAGTTAATTCAATTCTTTGGATTGTCATACGGGACTTGTCCTGCTGTTTTTTTGTTGGTTTTCTACTGAAAAGAAGTGGTCACAGCATCTGAAGGGATTTTAATCGTATAAATATAAAAAAAATCATACTTTTGTTGTTTTGATTCAATTGCTTATTAGCCTTGTTCAGCTAAATTGAGTTTTTTTATCACGAGTTTTCAGGGGAACAACTAAATGCTTAAAATACTATTCGTACTAAAATACTATACGTTTTAGGGGAACAACTAAAGACTAATCGTAATTTTCCTGATAGGCTCATTCTCACAAAAATATGCGAATATTCTTCACCCGAGAAAAATAGTGTGTGATCACACTAGACAAATTTAGGGTGTAACTAATAGAAGATAATTTAACGATGTCCAGAAGTTTTCCACTTTTGTTCTTTCAGGACCGTACAGGTGCTATTGTAACTTGAAACGCAGTGAGAATCCATAACAGGATGGAAAGTTATCTGAACCTGATAGCCGTTGGAGTTGGCCGCCACAAATGGTTGCTTCTGGTAGCATGCCCAATCATCATCCCCATCTGCAACCAAGAACCCATATGCTTCTGCATTCGGGTACGTCAGCACTTGGTCAAACAAAGATTGATGGACGAATGCATCTTCATAAAAAGCAAAAAATTCATTTAATGTTACATGATATGCAAAGGTAATCCAGCCCCTCCCCCCGCACGCTCTATTATTAACAGATGAATTATTTGAAATTGAGGGTAATTGACGTACGTGCCAATATAAATCTGAAGGATACACTTCATGAATTAGTCGAAAAACCCGAATCTTTAGCTTGATTTTTTTTCTGTTTTGCCCTTAACCATTGGGGAAGAGGGAAAATTTGACTACGAGAAATTTTGACCACAACGCAATTTGGACTGCGAGGAAATTTAACAATTGAAAAATTTTAGGTTCAAGAATTTAACTATTCAGAAGATTCGACTTCGAGATTTTGAGTGATCAGAACATTGGTTTTCCAAATATTAACTACTGAAAGAATTTCGGTTCTGAGAAACTATTACATCAAGATTTTGATTATGATTACTTGGCCTCTTGCAACAGAAATTTTTTTGTGAAATAAAGCACCATTTTCAGAATAGAAATATTCTTTTACTACCTCTACATAAAATGTGGGAGAACTTTCTACATGGTCGACTTGTTTCTGGTTGAACAAATTCCGGCAAATTAATATCTTGGAAAACAATTACAAATTTAACATTGAATGGCAGGAGTGAAAAAAAAGAATGGCGTATGAGAACTGAAAGGATTCCTGAAGAGATAATTTTGATTAATTTCCTGCTTTAGGAATACTTCAGAAATAATATTTTTCACACATTACTTTCTCACTTTATAACATTTCAGGTAAGCTTGATTAAAACTGAAATCGATAGAGAGGAAACATATTCAATAAAACGCCTTTGCACAGGCAAAAGAGACTTTGAAACGGTCCAAATAGAGAAACAATTTAAAAACAGCAAGAAAACCAAACTATCCTTTTTTCCAAAATTTTCTTCGTCTAATAACTCTCGTGTTTCGTGCCAAGTATATTTGCTAGAGAGAAAAAGGACCGGAACATTGTATCTAATTTTTTAGTTTGTTGTTTTCAGAATTATCAATTTTGTACAAAATTAATTTTTAGCGCATTTTCTTAAAGTACTTCAAACTTTTTTTAAATATTGAAAGAAAATATTTGAAACCTTTTTGAATTCACTCGCTTTTATGCAACAGTTACAAGTTTTCTTCTTAAGCTCAATTCGTTAATCTCGCACAAAAGAATTATAGCCAATGATTGATATTTGAGGCAACTTAAAATAATAATTTTAAAAATTTTCTCAAAATAATATTTTTTTTGCAATTATACTAAATCTCAGCAGATACAAACCACAAATACTAGTTTTTTAGGCTGTGTACTGTTTCAAATGTTTCTTCTCTATTAACTGAACAATTTCTCGGTCAAATTGCTTTTGCTGTATCTCACCAAAAAACGGTATCACAGAAAAGGATTTTTGGAAATCTCTTTTTCTTCAAGCAGCTAATTCTGCGTTGGGACGATTCGCATTAACTTGCGTTAAGAATGTAAATTTTGCATATTTGGACAACACAAAAAAGTTCGTTTTTTGTGTTTTTCCAATTGTTCCATAAATCTTAGCAATTGAAGTCACAGGATTAAAGTGTAGAAAAAAAAATGGCTGAAAAAATTGCAACGAAAAATAGTTGTTCAGACAAAAATGAAAAGTAAGTTCAATAAAAAAAAAATGGGAAACAACTTCATCTCGTTTTGTCAAACTTTAAACTATGAATAATTTTTAGGAATGTTATGATGAATTAAAGCAATGTGTGTGTGACAGCAATTGAATTTCAGAAGTTGGCCGATCAGAGGTTGTTTATTTTCTAGGTTCTTGTTGATGGCAAAATATATTTACATATTTTTCTAGTTCGCATTGTCGAGTTTTTGCAGAGCAGCAACGATGAAATGAGCATCCAGCAAAACGGAATTGAACATCCAGCTCTTATATAGATACGTATCTAGGATAGGCAATACGATTTCGCTTTTCAAAAACTTTTTTGGAAGTGCAGAATGGAACATCGTGTGCAACAAAAAAATCAACGCCCGTCGTTGGCATTATAACAGGACTGAGCAAAAAATTAATAGTACAAAAAATTTTGTAATTGTCAAAATCAAGGGAAATGATTTTTTAGTACTTTATTTATTTGAACGGTGTTAAAGCAAGGTTTGGTACTAATTGACAATTTTCTGAACAAATGTCAAGAATTTTTGGGCAACATCAAGCATTTTAAATTGCAACCCTCTCTAGGAGCGTATTTTATTCCATAGGGCAACATTTTTGTCTTTAATTTTTGAAGCAATACTGAGAAATTTTAAATTCGTTTTTCAAATTTCCACTCTGAAAGTTTTTTTTAATATTTTTTATTTTTATTTTTTAAATATTTTTTAGAATCATTTTAGCACCTACAGAGTTAAAAATGCGATTATTTTTGCCGATATTTGGAACTGTTGCTTAGCGAATGCATATATAAACAAACTTTTCAGTGCTGATCCTTCTCACAGAAAGCGTTGTTCGCCTTTTTGCATAGAATTCATGCAGATTATGAAAATCTTATTTTTTTGAAAGCATATAATTTTTACTCCAATTGTGATCTGAATGTTTTCATAAGTTTTCAACAGTTCGTAATCGAAAACAAAATTTTAGAGATGGAAAAAATCAGGTCGCCGAAATTGTAAAACTCATTTCAATCCATGGTCCGATTATCAAATTTGTATTAACTTAAATTTAATCTCAATCTCGCTCCAATTCCTTCAACATTCGCTGAGTTTTCCCAGGTCAGGAATCGAAACATATAGTCAAAAGCCTTGTAGTCTTGAAATGGTCTCTGCTAATGTCGCAAAAAGACACAAGAATGAGCAAACACTTCACTGAGAAGAAGTCATTTTAGCCAGGGATGGTCTGAACAGGTGGTGTTTTCGTGCAACTCTTGGGTGCACAAAGATATAGAGCGTTTGCAAATCTGAACAGAGGTATGTTCGGTCTGTGACGCGCTGTAATTAAAGGCCACATTGGTATCTTATTTTCCAAGAAAAGATCTGTTATCTCAGGATCGATCTGATTAGAATAAATTTTATCTGTGACGTCAAGCTGGGTAAACATTTTGCGCAACCTATGCATGGGTTTGTTGGTGCAACGTTTTTTAACCTTTTTTCTGATTGATTTCCAAGATCGGGTTTGGAGCAACTTACGCAGAGTAGAAAGCTTTTGCATATTTCATCACGTCAAAATCTCAACTTTTTTGAATATTATCGTCTGATGCGTACATCTATTTAGAGCGAGTGAAGTTTAAACGCAACTGGATCTCGGAGGTTCTTTATTTGTTATTTCAGTTTAACAACTATTTAAGAAAAATCAAAATATGAATTCTTCGATGTGAATAAACTTAACAACGCATAGGTGGACTTGCCTCGGTCAAAATCGACCGAACGTGTAACTGAACTCCAGTTACCTTTTTATTATATTATAATTATAAAAGCTTTTCTGAGGTGGGTTGTATTCAATAACTGGCCCGTTTGACGGAAAATTAGTATTGAATTACTACACGCTTGGATTATTTTGAGAAATTTTGGAATGAGGCTACACTCCTTGTATCCTATTTTCCAATTTTGATTGCATGCATCTTCCTGTTTTAGCAATTCTCAGAGAATAAAGTTCTTCTCCAGAGAGGGCAATTGGCTGAGAAATATAATGCTCAGAAAGGAAAAATTTCATCCCTCTGGCATCTAGTTCTAAATCCAAAAGCTCATAGGCAAAATAATTTGCCTCCTTGAATAATCTCTGTAAACTATTCTCCATTGTTATAAAATGTGTTAAAGATATACTAATTACTCAATCTGGACAAGCTTCTATTTATAAGAAAGATCAACTTCCCACAAACATTAAAATCTACTATTCGCATTATCCTAACAGCAACAATCCTAATATACAATCAAAACTCAATATTAAACTAGTTGTGCAAAAAATAACCCCACTCGACGTCTTATAACTAAATAAATCAGCTTTCAATAATTCCTCATGCAATTACAAAAATTGACAACCAGCGATTAGTATTCTGCCATCCACTTGGACAGACAACCTGACGTTGAGAGAATTATAAGGTTTCAACTAAATTTAACCAATTCATTCTTCTGAATCTCATATTGCAAAACCTACAGCTATAATACATCACATCACATCACTCAAATACTAATGGCATTTTTAAACACCACAACACAATAATGAAGTGCGGAAGTGCGGAATGGAACATCATGTGCAACAAAAAAATCAATGCCCGTCGTTGGCATTATAACAGGACTGAGCAAAAAATTAATAGTACAAAAAATTTTGTAATTGTCAAAATCAAGGGAAATGATTTTTTAGTACTTTATTTATTTGAACGGTGTTAAAGCAAGGTTTGGTACTAATTGACAATTTTCTGAACAAATGTCAAGAATTTTTGGGCAACATCAAGCAGTTTAATTTACAACCCTCTCTACAAGCGTATTTTATATCATAGGACAAAATTTTTGTCTTTAATTTTTGAAGCAATACTGAGAAATTATAAATTCGTTTTTCGAATTTCCACTCCGATATCATCAGTGTAATTAGTTGTTCTTCTGATCCTATTTTAACTCTGCTTACTAATTTTTTATTTTATTTTTTATTTTTATTTTTTATATATTTTAGATTCATTTTAGCACCTACAGAGCTAAAAATGCAATTATTTTTTGCCCAATTTTGGAATTGTTGTTGAGCGATGCAGATTTAAACAAACGTTTCAGTGCTGATCCTTCTCACAGAAAGCGTTGTTAACCTTTTTGCATAGAATTCATACAGATTATGAAAATCTTATTTTTTTTGAAAGCATATAATTTTTAGTCCAATTGTGATCTGAATGTTTTCATAAGTTTTCAACAGTTCGTAATCAGAAGCAAAATTTTAGAGATGGAAAAATAAAGTAGCCGAATTTGTAAAACTCATTTAAATGCATGGCCGATTATCAAATTTTTATTAACTTGTATTTAATCTCAATCTCGCTTCAATTCCTTCAACATTCGCTGAGTTTTCCCAGGTCAGGGTTCGAAACATATAGTCATAAGACTTGTAGTCTTGAAAAGGTCTCTGCTAATGTCGTAAAAAGACACACGAATGAGCAAAAGCTTTATTCAGAAGAAGCATTTTAGCCAGGGATGGTCTGAACAGGTGGTTTATTCGCGCGCCTCTTTGGTATGCACAAAGATATAGAGCGTTTGAAAATCTGAACAGAGGTGTGTTTGGTCTGTGATGCACTGTAATTAAAGGCCACATTGTTATCGTATTTTCCAATAAAAGATCTGTTATCTCAGGATTGATCTGATTAGAGTAAATTTTATCTCTGACGTCAAGCTAGGTAAACATTTTGCGCAACCTAGGCATGGGTTTGTTGGTGCAACGTTTTTTAACCTTTTTTCTTATTGATTTCCAAGATCGGGTTTGGAGCAACTTACGCAGAGTAGAAAGCTTTTGCATATTTCATCACGTCAAAATCTCAACTTTTTTGAATATTATCGTCTGATGCGAGTGAAGTTTAAACGCAACTGGATCTCGGAGGTTCTTTATTTGTTATTTCAGTTTAACAACTATTTAAGAAAAATCAAAATATGAACTCTTCGATGTGAATAAACTTAACAACGCATAGGTGGACTTGCCTCGGTCAAAATCGACCGAACGTGTAACTGAACTCCAGTTACCTTTTTATTATATTATAATTAAAAAAGCTTTTCTGAGGTGGGTTGTATTCAATAACTGGCCCGTTTGACGGAAAATTAGTATTGAATTACTACACGCTTGGATTATTTTGAGAAATTTTGGAATGAGGCTACACTCCTTGTATCCTATTTTCCAATTTTGATTGCATGCATCTTCCTGTTTTAGCAATTCTCAGAGAATAAAGTTCTTCTCCAGAGAGGGCAATTGGCTTAGAAATATAATGCTCAGAAAGGAAAAATTTCATCCCTCTGGCATCTAGTTCTAAATCCAAACGCTCATAGGCAAAATAATTTGCCTCCTTGAATAATCTCTGTAAACTATTCTCCATTGTTATAAAATGTGTTAAAGATATACTAATTACTCAATCTGGACAAGCTTCTATTTATAAGAAAGATCAACTTCCCACAAACATTAAAATCTACTATTCGCATTATCCTAACAGCAACAATCCTAATATACAATCAAAACTCAGTATTAAACTAGTTGTGCAAAAAATAACCCCACTCGACGTCTTATAACTAAATAAATCAGCTTTCAATAATTTCTCATGCAATTACAAAAATTGACAACCAGCGATTAGTATTCTGCCATCCACTTGGACAGACAACCTGACGTTGAGAGAATTATAAGGTTTCAACTAAATTTAACCAATTCATTCTTCTGAATCTCATATTGCAAAACCTACAGCTATAATACATCACATCACATTACTCAAATACTAATGTCATTTTTAAACCCCACAATAATGAACCCCGCATTTGATACTCTCTTCCCCGAGGAGGGAGAGTTTGTCAAAGTAGACAATCTGAGAGAGACATTCAGCGAACTATATCTCAATTTCTCTGAAACACCATCTATGTAATATAAGATACATAAGTAAGAACAGAAAGTTTATTTTCGTTATAACACCAACTTTATCTGTAACTTGCGCAAATTGTGTAAATAACAATTCAAAAATTGCAGATGATTTAATAGCCGCTTACAAATCTTTATATTAAAAATTTGCAACATCCTTAAAAGTCGCTCACTATGATTGTTCACCTATGGAATCTAATTAAACAAACTCACTAAAAAAGTTGATCCCTGTAAAATACAACGTCAAGCAGTTGAAAAATCACAAAACAAAAGACGAATTGTCAACCGTTTTTTAGAAGCAAAATAGAAGCTACTATGTGTAGAGCAAGCCACCAAAGCATAAGGTGTTACTGCGGCGTATTCGACGCCAAACGGGTTGATGCAAAACGTAGAAAAATCACCTCAGACGTAGATTGAACCCAATATCAGCGTAGCTGGTTAGATTAAAAACTAAGTTAAAAATTAAAGGAAAAAATTCCGGTTAAACTTAAAGTAAGAACAACTTACAAGAAAAATTCCGATGCAAAAAATGAAGAAAATCCAAATGAATGTGACAGTTCTATTTGGATCATTCATGATACGTTTGAAATTTGTATGCAGGATATAACAAAAAAAGTTCATTTCGGGTAGGCTCAGTAAATAACTGGCATTTTATTCCCCTGTCTTTCACCTTATCAGAAGGCGTTTGTCAAAGTACTTCAACAGACCCTCATCGGTAAATTTTAGAGAAACAAGAAAATTGCTTGTTGCTTGTTCGCTGTAAGAGAACTGTTTGAAGGGAGAATGATCAAAATGGGAGACAATTATCATTTGGCTGAAAAGTCGGAAAACGAGCAAATTTTGTTTTTTTCATGTGTGCAATAAGCCTCAGTCAACACGCAAAATTAGTACTACAGTTTATCCGTCGTCATACGACACACTATATGTTGAATTTACGGGCTGGTTAAATATGAATACAGGAGAGGCACTCGAACCTCTGCCTACTGAACAAAGGATTACAAATTTTCAGAAAATTTTACCAAGCTTGCTTAATATCTCACTGAGATAGATTACGAGCCACATTGAAATACTAAATTCGACTACTATCAGTACTTTAGTTTCTGAAAACTTCAACTCTCCAAATTGCATATTCTTGTCTCATTCCCAAGCTGGCCGCCTTTCTGATCTCTAAAAATTATCTATGTTTCTAGAGACCAACGGAAACGTAGCCTGGCCCTATCCTTGTCCAAATATTTGATCCCCTTTACAGGTCATGGATAGTTGTTACGATAGGATACCCTGTCCGTTTTATTGATCCAGTTAGCACTCAGACTTTTACTACTGCTAAACAACAATCATAAACAACAAACAAAAAAACTTTTTCAACTAGATATTGAAAATGACGACTCATGGTTTGAATTTACACAAATTATTACTAAGGCCAATGAGCAAGCATTACCTTCAATCAGAAGTCAAAACACAAATTAGTGTCAGTAACTTTTAAAAATGAACACAAGGTCGCTAATTGTGTAAAGACATGATCGCATTGTGGAATGATGCAACTCAAAAATTGGAAGGAAAAAACGCAGCTCAAGAAAATGCTCGTGAATTATTAGAAACAATAGAGAAAAAATACAACCAAACGATTATACTAGTTACTCTACTAGGAAAACAATAAATTTAGTTCTCTAATCTTGTCACAGTTTTTACATAAACAGTTTTTTGAAATGTTTGGCAATATACACTATTATTTAGAGTAATGATTATTTACATTTGCTACATTTCTCTTCGCTATACTAACGATTGACATTGAGTCTGCATTATTCGAGCACTACAAATAAAATTAAAGGAGCATAAGTGATTGTTGAATAGATATTACTACCAGCCATTTTCAACGTACCATTTTTGCCCATTGTAAATTAGATGTGTAGTCCTGAAGAAGAAATAGACAGTTTCGTACATCTTCTAAAGCTCGAACTTATAAATTGATTGACTATAAACATCTTTTCTCATATGCAAACGGAGCTAGAAGCAATAAGACAACTGAGAGATTATGAATCTATTGATGATGACTTTCAGATCTCTCCGGTGTAACAACAGTATTATTTAATTACAATTGTAATTAACTTTTATCAACTTTTTAGATTACAGCCATAGACGACAACTTCCTCCTTCCCGCCTTCAAGGATCTACTGGATTCTCAATTACCCCAAGAGATGTCCTTTGATATTGCGGAGCCATATTTATTGCCAATACTCAAGCAACAACAAGACCAGCGGCAACATTTCCAGCAAAAACAATACCACGACAACAAGACCAGCAGCAACAAAACCAGCAATAACAAGGGCCCTCACAGCTACAGTACTAAACGCTCACCGTAATAAAACTACACAAGTTGTTGACAATTCAACAGAACATTCCGATAAACAAATCAAAATTGAGGAACTGGTATCCTGCCCAAAATCATGGGCCACCTGAAATACGATATGACAGTTAACTACAAACTATAAAACTAAAAGAACACTTATATGCTAATATCGTGCAACACAAAAACTAAAAGGTATCGGGCAAAAATTTCGGGCATACACGAGCAAATATTTTTACTGCTTTTTCTCTATCAACCGCCATTTTATATAATTCAGAATATTGCCAGACAAAAAATTGGAACAAATTTTCTTAAAAGAAAGATACAACAATTGACAAATTCAGCAGCTCAACAAAAGCCTGCTACTCGAACTCAGAGATTACAGAATTGGAGGTTACCTTGCTGCTGGTATTTTTAGGACCTGTAGGAGCTGTAAAAAATCTAGTATCAGTGTTAATTTGTTTGTCATTAACGATATATTTTATCAATGGAGTTTTTAAGTTCTGACGCAGTATTTTCATCTTATCACTTTTAAGGACCGGGTGAGGATGTACTGAAGTAAATTTTATACATTACATTAGATATTCGAATAGTTAGCTGAACTAGCTTAGTATTCACCTACTTTAGTCTCAAAAACGAATGTCGCAATTGGCTAAGCCAAGCATACTGTGTAAAATATCCAACGGTTTTTTTTACAGTTGTACTTTTTGCAATTTAAATTGCAGCGAATAATATGGCAGCAGCACTAAAAACTGAACTGAATTATCTCTTCATAAAAACTATATATAGCAAAGGAAATAGTACGAAATATAAAATGATATATCATGAACTAACTTTTCTGGAGTTCAGAAAAAATCTAGCTCATAATTGCTAATCTGTTACCAATTATTTTGATGAAGCAATGGCTAGAGATATTTTCCAAATCAGAAGTTTTTTGAAAGGGAAATAATAGGTTCCTGAAAAAAATTCTAAATTATCAAAATTTGTACTAGCCTTCTCGAACACTGCTCTTTCAGTTAAGTTTGACATCTTAAGTTAAATTCGTTAACACATAAACCGGTCTCTAAAATAAATTTATGCTGAACTTTTTAAGTTTTATATAAATCGTATTACCAAAGTAGTTTGTCAAACTTACTTATTCGGATCCTTATACAATATCATGAGACTTATCAGATTTAGAAAGATAAATTTGCCTATACTAAAAGTACAACCATCGAGTCAGAAGTTTAGGATAACTCTCGCACCCTCAAGCCCTCAGTATACTTTGCCAAAACTTTGTTCTAATCTTTCCCTTTGGTTTTAGCCCTGAGACCTCCTTTCCTGACGATCCAGAAGTGACGGCAGTTGATGCATTGTTGAGAAAATGTTTGTCAGGAATAAGGCAATACAATGAAGCTGTCAATTGTCTTTGATGGCGGAATTCAGACCACGAAAAAGAACGTGCTAAAAGTGTCTGAAAACAGTGAATAATTATAGACCAAATCCAGATTTTTTGTGGGGAAAAAGCAGATGCTTTTATATTTATAGCTTTACGTTCGGTTTATTTTTGAAAATGATTGTCGCGGTATGTTTGCTTCTAAATATATGTGTTCATTATTGTTTGTTCTCGAGGAAAAAGATTGTTTGGTTTCTTCATATTGCTCTTTGGAATGAAACGTAAGAAACTGTCGTGTTTTCAGAACAGATCTTGAGTTTTCTGGTCTATGCGGAAATTAAATGTTATTATAAATTTCCTCCTAACAGCAGGTGTCTGAAGGATACCTCCAGGAGAAAATTTGCTCGGAAGAAACAAAATTTATTGACTTCCTGCTTCAGCTCAATTGTAAATTTTAATTGATCAAATAATAAAGATTTGATTGTTTCTCAAGTTAGAAAAAATTAACTAGTTGAACATTAACGGAGATTCAGTTTGTAAAATCAAACTCACTTTTCGTATCATACAAACAGTTGTGATAAGATCATTAGAAGCTGAGCAGAAAAATTTTGAACTATTTCCTGTGTTGCAAACCCTTCCATACCCGCAGTTCATCATTTTTAAAAGCGAGCGTAGCAATTGTTCTTTTTTAAACTGATTAAATTGATCTCGTTTAACAGCAATAGTAAACGTTAAATATAACAATAATCATGCCTGGTGGGAAAAAATAGATTTACAGCTAAAGTGTTGACTCTCCTAAACTGATGAAGCAAACAGTAAAGGAACAATTGAAGATTAAAAACTCCCTTTTAGCCTTCTTTCTCAGAAAAAATGCTAAAAACTTATAGCCTTGTCTGACAGAGTAGCTAGGTACTCTTAGTGGTCCCCTAGGATAGTTCCTAGTGTGATGAATGTTTCTGGTAAGGCTGAATCCCGCGACAGCGCAAATTTTTTCAGAGAAATTGTCCACTTCGGCATTTCGGCTATGTAGATTCCATAGACGTTTTCTATATTTTTGGTTGTCATAATTTCTGTAAGGCTATCATATTTCTTCTTAAAGAAAACAAATCTCACATATTTTTTACCAAAAGTATTTCTCATAAATTCGACCTAATCATAGGTTAACAATCCATATTGAAAATTGCTATGAGCATAGAATTATAAAATATCAATATTTGTTTTCTTAAAAACATTTTAGGTAATTTGTAAACCAGGCCTGCAAGTTTTGAAAGTTTATTTCTCACGTTCTACAGGTGTTCTTGGAAGTTCATTTTATGGGCAAGGTATTTGCCTATGTATTTGTAAGAAGCAACATTTGTTTGTGATTGATTTTCTAAATCAGTTATAATTCCATTTTTCCATTACGCATCAAATTGAATTTTTCTATGTTTAAAATAAGGCAGTTTTATTTACTCAAGCTTCATTTTTCCTTATATCATTCGCAAAATTTGTGTTTTCACATAAAATTTCGGATTAGTAATTGATAATGTCATCAGCAAATCCAGCAACATTTGAATGCTTTTAAACTGCTCGTTGGTAATTTATTAGTTTTTGAAAGAGAAGAAAGCCCGGCACTGAAACTTGTGGAAAACCCATTTTCATTTTCTGAAGTTCAATTTGTTGTTATCTAACTAAACGTAAAGTAATCCTTTCTCGAGAAACGTTTCTAGAAATGTGCTGACTGTCCCTCCAAAACCTAATGAATCTTATATATGTAACACAAGCCGATGGTTAACAGTATCAAATTTTGGAACTTTACAAAAACAAGCTATTCCATAATTTTTTTTAAAAATAATTTTCCTATAATATCAGATATCATCAGAATGGCGTTCGTAGTTCAAATTTTTTGCTTGGGGACCAAACTGTTCCTCAAAAGTCAAACTGTTATTATTCAAAATCTAATTTTCCCAAAAGTTTTTGAAACTGAAGAAATTTAACTCATAGGTCGATTTTTCGATGCCTTTTTAGGGTCCCTGCTTTTAAAAAGTAAAATATTTTTTGTATTTTTTTTAAATGTTCGGGTACACGACCGAGCAAAAAGATTCATTGAAAACTTGAACGAAAACGGTCTAAAGATTTTTGCAGAAAATACTTTATTGCTGATGCCAATTTTAGACATGTTAGAAGTAACATTCAAATTAGCCTTGGTTTTTAAAACGTTAATATTGAAGTACCCCCCCCCCCCCCTATGAACAAGACCTCATTCGTTCTCAGTATTTCATCTAAAACATTGTCCAACTTTTCAAGAAACTTCATTTATTTGCGTGATGGTCGGTCGTAAAGGACACATAAAAAATAGAAACACATTTTGTTGACAGTGCGCGTGGCTAGTGCTTCAAGTTTCAATTGATTTCAAATTTTTCGTTTTTTTTTGTCTTTTTCAATAAAAAATCCCCTTAATAAATACTCCCACTCCTCTTCTCTCTTTCTTTTTGTACTAAGGACTACCCAATAACCATCAAAATAAAATAAATAGTTATTGTCGCTTTTGGATAACCATGATTCAGTAAGAGCAACTGCGTCCGGTGAAGTCGCAAAATGTTGAATAAGAAGCATTAATTGGCCATGATGGCATCGTAATTATCTTATATTTAGTTATAAGACGATGATTGATTTCATCACCAGTTTCCATTAAGGAAATTCTATTATTAATACATGACAGAGGACAGTGGAACGTAAAAATTCGATTGTGTTCACAACTAGACAGAACTACAGCTGTTCACCAACCCTATACATTCCTGAATCTTCAGGTACTTCAAACCTCGAAACTTTTTTTAATGTCACAAGTAATTTTGTTCGCCAAGTTCATCAATATCTGTTTTACTTATTACTCTGATCAAACGAAGTGCAAAAACAATATTTATTTCAACAATATTTGAGGTTAACTGTTATTCGAAGTAGTTTTGAATCCATTTTCTTGCGCATAGTTTATTAACTCTCTGTCAGGTTTTGGGATCCTTCTACCTGATAATGCTCAATTTCACTAGAACTTTTGACTGATATTGCTCATTGTTATCAATTTCTACTTTCAAGGAATGAATTTCGTGCTGAAACTCCTCAATTATTTTAGTCTTTCTCTGAATATCAATATTTAATTGCTTAAATAGTTCTTCAACCGATGGTGAGTCATCAAGATTATAATATTCAAAAGATTTTCGTAAGATATAATGTTTAAGAGCTAAACGCTAAATGAAAAAAGAGGTTCTACCGATTTGAAGGTCAAAAGACTTCCTTTACAAGCCACTTTTCATTTGTGTTCCCTACTTATAAGAAAAGCGAACATATTGACAATACCAAAAAAACGTAAAGGCTTTTTGTCGTTTTTGTCTTACTAAAGCCAAACATACCGGTAACTTACGTTTACAAATGACGGTTTTGGAACTACCGTTAGGATTTTGTAAGTTCGATGAATAAGTTATTGTTCCGACCCTCTTGAGGGAGGAGGAACTATATACTCAAATGGTTTTTTTTTGTTCCGTGAATTTTCGCCGCTCGATATATTCATCGTTGAGAGTTGAGACTGTCATCAATAGAAAGCTCGTCCAGCGTAGAATATAGAATTAAAAAGATTTTTTTAATTTTCGTTTTCTACAGGGAGTTATCGAGGCTTAAACTTCTGAGAAAAGAAGAGTGAATTCACGATGTTTTTATTCACATTTTCCGGAATTTTTGCCTAAATTTTCGTCAATTTTGCTAAAATTTGTTATAATTTTTAAGAATAGTGTCGTTGATTTCATTTTTGAAGACGAACAAGCATTGTTGATTGTTCTGATTTAATTTTTATGGTGAAAAAATCTGGATAAACATTACAACATATAGCCTTTTTCATCAAAAACAGCACGAAATAAGCTACTTTAGTCTACTTTGATTAAATTTGCCGACAGTACACCCCCAAACAACACTCATACAATCTTTGTAGACTCAGAGGGGGGCTATTTCTATTTCAGAGTCCGCTGAGAGTACACTGTAGATAAAATTTTGCAGTTTTTTGCTAACTTTACTCGTTGATTATCAAAAATGCAGAATTAATTTTGAGTTTTCAACTAACAAATTATCTATATCTACAACATTCGAAAAATCAATTGTTCCTAACGGACAATAGGTATTAGCAGGGCCAGTTTTGGGCCATTCTTGGACTGTTACAATCCAAAAAAAATCGGGTTGTAATCAGTCGGTCTTTTTTTTAAAAAAAAGACTTTTTTTTAATAATAAAGAACAGAACATATCAAATCAAAGCTCAGAAGTGATAGGTCCAACCAATTCGCTTGCTAGGCAGCTCCAAGCTAATGCATTTAGTTTTTTTATTGAAAGTTTATGGTCGTTTCTTTTTTTAAAAATAATTGACTTTTCAATAAATAAGGGCTTTAATAACTTTTCCTCTATTTTCCTTAATTTGTTCAACTTCCAGCTTAGTGTCAGCAAAGAAAGACTGCTTCTTCTTTCTACTGATTTAACATTTATTCTCGGTTGCAGTTTTAAGCCTGAAGTTATTGTTTTCTGGCTTTGATACTACAAGATTTCAGGTTTTTGTTTGTTTTGATATTTGCCAGTTTTTCACGTTTTCTAATTTTGTCACATTATCACATTATTGACAGTTCTCATGTCACCTTATTAGCATTCAGAATAAAGCACAATTGAACATATCAAAATCCTGAAAGATATACATCATCGTTTTAACGGCCTCGACGCCTCTTTCTTGAAGAAATCAATTGAATTTTTTAATTTTGTCTCTAACTGTCATTTATACTTTGTCGTTTCGGTCGTATGAAATTTCCTGTAGAGTGATAGCTTTCATTGGCTTTTCATGGAAGAATAGAAGAACTGATATTCTGATATTAGTTGATAGCTGATGGCTTTCATGACTTTGAAAACAATCGTTTTCCAAAATTAAAAAAAAAACTTTTTAACTTCGCAATTTTGTTCTTTTTATGTTTCTTTTTGTTACCTAATCTCGTTAGTTAATTACAGGTCAAATTTGACATTATGGGTGTCAAGGGAATAAAAGGGATTGGTGTCCCAAAATCTTTTTTTTAAGAATTTGTTATGACCTTACTGGCTTTGACACCAGTTTTTCACAAAAAAAAAGTAAATTAATTTGATTTTTGTCATATTTGACGTTCTTTTTGTAGATGCAAGAAATATTCTGGATAGTTACAGGTCTCTAGGGCTTCTATTTCATGAATAAACGACCCGATTTAAATAGCTTTTTTGTAATTAATGCCTTTCATGACATTGAATGTAATTTTGTTTCGAAAAAAAAATTAAAAGTATTACATACTTTAGCACTTCGCTTTTTTGTCTACTTGTTACCTAGTCTTACTAATGAATGGCCACGTACTAATTTATAGCTGTTTGAAGAAGGCACAATTAAATATGTTTTGAGTGCCAAAATTTGGCTCGACGGTTTTGACAGCGTTTTCTGGCAAGTTTCAATTGAACTTTTGTTTGTTCTTTGTTGTTCTTTTTAGCCGCTTTAAAAAATGAATAAGGACAGGTCCTAATGTCCTTCTATAGAAGCAGTGGTAATCGTAAATTTGTGGTAATATTAATTGATTCCTAATGTTTATTTCTGTTAAGATTTAGGTTTATCTGACGGTATGTTGACTTTTTTATTAAGTTTAGTTTTTAAGAGGGACATAAATTTTTTGATGTAATTAATGTTTGTTGTTGTTGTTTGATTTTGCTGTTCGTCTTGACTCGCTTTCTTAATATTGACATTTTACAGCAATCTAATGCATCAATTTTTACTCCACTGAGTTATTTGCTTTGGAGGCTATCTTATCGTTCATACAGAATTTTTTGAAAAAGACTTGGGCTTTTTTGGGATTCGCAAAAAATAATTTTTGGGTTTTTCTATCTGTTCCTCATTTGGTAGACAATTATGCCAAAATTGTGGATGAGCGGGGTCGGAACCTTATGTGCCATCTTACATTACCGAGCCTCCTTGTTGTATATAAACTAACAAAGTTTCTACTTCATCAGAGCTTTTATCTGACACTAGGTTGACTTTGTTATCAAGTTTTGTTTTTAAAACGGATATAAAGTTTTTGATTTAATTAATGTTTGTTGTTGTTGTTTGATTTTGCTGTACACCTTAACTCGCTTTCTTAATATTGGCATATCTCATCAATCTAATCATTTTTGCTCCACTGAGCTATTTGCTTTGGAGGCTATCTTTTCGTTCATAGTCCAGTTTTTTTTGAAAAATACTTGAATTTTTTGGTTTTTCTATCTGTTCCTCTTTTAGACAATTATGTAAAATTGTAGATGAGCGGGGTCGGAACCTTATGTGCCATCGCACATTACCAAGCCGCCTTGTTAATTCATAAAAGTAAATGCTCAATCAGTTAGGTGTCTGTATGGTTTTTAGTTCTTAAACTCTTAGTTCTAATTCTCTTCTTGACTTGCTGAAAAATTCTGTCTGCGGTGCCCCCAAACGAGCGGTCACAAAACGCCCGATTTAATTATGAAGAAACAAGCTCGAGCCGTTTTTCCTTGTGAAATGGCTAACTAGGGTCCTCTACTGTAATTATTAAAACCATTGTTTCCCCACGGCTGATTAGCTTGAGGCCTCGACTAAATGAATTGTCAGTGCAAAACAGAAAACAGTCAAAGAAAATATTTGTTCACGTGGGGGAAAGGAAAATTTTCCGTAATATGGTCACCCACTCACCAGTTGTAGTAGCTATTACCCATCGTGGAGTATCGCATTTGTGTTGGACTGAAACAACAACAAAAGGATAACAATTAATTTTTTAATGGTTCAATCACAGCCCAAAAACTGGCATCGATCGTTTAAACAGGCGCATAAAAACAAAGATTACGTTGCAACCCAAGTCGTGGTGCGCGACCCAAACCAGCTCGTGTTCAGACCGACTTCAGTCACCCACTTGAGGGGGGGGGGGGGGGGGGGGGGTTTAAAGCGCGCGACACAGAAAGTCTACAGGCTGGAAAGTCGGATCAGGGCCGAATCCAGACTCTGCACGGTCTGACCAGAGATCTACCTATGTAATGCAAAAATCGGATCACAGCCCCCGTACGTGACCCAAATAGGTCTGTCACTCCAATGCGCAACCCAAGGTGGGTCTGCTCAGAGCTGGCTTGGATTACGCACCTGCATTTTGCAAAAAGCACATTATGGGAAGTCCTGCATGTTGCCATTTTGAGGGGGTTTTTGAGGCTTTTCGCGGAAATATATATATGGCCGAAAAATGGCCGAATTGGGGTCTCTTTTACGAGCTATTTCTGTACAATTAATTCTTCTAATTATCCTACTTTAGTCATTTTAGTCGATTTTTAACGTCCGCTTATATTCCAGAGGTCCAAAAATTTTACTGCTCAAATTTAATAAGTAATTACTTGGAGCTACTAGTTGCCTCTTGTGACTTCCTTTTGAAAAATGGGGA
>NC_134474.1:18049430-18100918 GCF_964194025.1 Convolutriloba macropyga
GTCAATTTGTAAAAACCGTCTTTATTTGTTATAAATTTCCATGATGATTGTCGATCCAGTGTTGGTTAGCTTGCAAGATCGTAAAAATGACGATTGCATTGCATGATTATGTTAAAAACAATCCCAAAGTTATGCAGCAGTCAAATTATGTTATAAAACACTCTACTTGACTCGCTGTCACCTTGCGTTGCTTGTGGGGGCAGGACAGTGACCAAAATTGTAGACAGAAATGACAGAAATTGTAGACAAGAGAAGACAGTGAAAATTGAGATTTTAGATTGATAACTTCTTTTTCCATTTTCATCAACTGAGACTAAACCAATTTTAGAGATAACTTAGATTAGCGCACTTGACAATACCTCAGCGATACTGGCTCAACTTCATGATCGTAATCAAAAGATATTGTTGATACGATAGATCTTTATTTTAGTATTTGTGTAGACCTAAATCTGATTGACCACCTCAATTTGAAAAAATCCAATTTTCATTTACTGTCCCAGTTCTCAAAATGGCTAACATTGCACTGTTTCATTCGTTTGTCTGTTTCATGGGATTTCAGCTAAATTGCACAAAATATCTTTGAATGAAATTTTCCCATTTTCAAATATACTTTTAATTGCTGAACTTGTTTTATTATGGCTCAGATATGATGATATTGTGGGAATATTGTGAGAACTTATGAGATCATATGCGATATCATAATTTTGTGTTTTTCATCGATTAGTATTTTGGCAGCACAGCAAAACATTTAAATTGGTAGCACAACTAAAGTGTTATAATAAACATATTATTGTCCGTTGCTATGAAGTTATTGACACGTTCAAGGGGCAGTTAAATTTACACCAATTTTTTTAGGGAATTCCGTTTTATTATCTGAATAAAAGTGTGAGAGCGTTCCAAGAGGTTGTTTCGCTTAGGTTTTCATGCTGGTTGCATTTGAGTATTTCTTACCTTTTGAGGAAAATGAAAGTGTTTATTGTTTCTGATATTAAAGGAAAAAGGATCGATGAGGGTTGGGTTAATTAAAAGATACCTACAAGACGTTTTGAAAAGTAGAATATGATATCCCTAAATGCACCAAAATGTACATAGCAACTGTGTGTAATGACATACTCTATATGGAAGCAGTTGTTCTTGTTCCCCTTAAACGAATTTTCTGTTCACACTATTCCTTGCGAAGAATGCAATGCAGAACTTTCAGCTGATAATGGTTGTATACTCAGGTTGAGATCCAGACCCAAGTTTTTGTCTGATCAGACATTCCAGACCAAAATTATTTCTGATCAGACTTTCCAGACGGAATTTAACCCTGATCAGATTTTCCCTGAGCAGAACGCTGCTGTATTTGTGCCTCTTGGTAGAGCCAACAACTCTCAGTAAAAAAAAACAAAAAAATGAAAAAAATTAAGGCACAGGAAATGGTCCCTGATCAGACCCAATTGCGTTCGAAAACATTTCTGATCAGCCCCAATTGCGCTCGAATCGTCTACGATCAGACTCAAGTGCGCTCGAATACGCCTATGATCAGACTTTTCAGATCAAACTGACCCCTGATCAGACCAACTCCAGACCACAGTCCAGACTGTAGTGCGCTCGAACTTCCATCCAGACCCTGTAATTTCGGTTTGGAAACACACGGGTGTGCGCTTGATTGGGCCTGATCATAAAGCAATTTGTGTCTGCACCTCAACCTGGGTAGTCATACCAGATGTGACTAGCTATTATTTTCATTACTTACTATTACAAAAAACTGTTTGCCAATTAAAATAACCAAATAAAAATACAAAAAACTGTATACAATTAAAATAGCCAAATTACATAGCCAAATAAATAGCCAATTAAAATAGCCAAACTGTTTACCAATTAAAATAGCCAAATTACAATTAAAATAGCCAAATTACTTACGATTACAAAAAACTGTTTACCAATTAAAATAGTCAAATTAAAATGGCCAAAGAAGTTGTAGAGAACTTTTCCCGTTTGTGTGTAAATACTCAAAAATTTTTCATTCAGCATTCAATTTTTAGTTTGTTAGTTCTCCTAGTCAAATGATAGATTTTACGGTATAACATCGCAAAGTTTGACCTGAATTGATTATGTCAAATTAAATTAACTAAATTCTCGTTTGTTATGCTATTACATGGGAACTACGAGAAATTGGCGGATTTGTGTAGTATCGGAGCTGCTGGAAGCGAACGTATTAAAATTCCGGCAGAATTGTAATATACGCGCTACTTGAATCCATTAATTGTACACGTTAAACAATTAGGCGTAGATAAACTACGTTTTAGTGTTAACACTTTGCACTTCTAAATAAAAACCGTGGCTCTACTTGGGCCGAGTTCGTCTAGTAGGCGGACCGATATCACTTTTCTTGATCTGCTTGATGATTGCATCTGACAGTTGCACTGCAGAATTCACCCCCAATTTCAACCTAGACGAGACAGATTGCTTCAAAGAAACTATAATAGAGTCCCATTAAAGATCCTAGAAAAAAATTGCAGCAGTTTCTTGTCAAGAGAAAAAAAGACTTTGAACGGTTGGGAAATCAATAAATGATGATTTCAGTTTTGAATAAATTTAAAATTCTTATGTAGATCCAGTATGAATTCCTTGGGAAAACGCAGAGTTTGATCTCACAATTTTTCCGACCAATAGGAAAATTAGTAAACACCTCTCTATTGACGTGGACTCGTGATCCGCCATATATAAGCTCAAACTCAGCCGAGGTTAACTGGTACATTATTCTAAGCAAATTTGGACAAAATATAATTAGTGTGAACCAAGATAATTGAGTTCAGCAGCAGAAAACGGTTTTTCAAATGAAATCAAAAAGGTCAGAAAATCTTCCTTTATATCATTTACTGTAATACTTCTAAAGCAAATTTTCAAGGCAGAAAATATTGAAATTTCGCTGAAATTTGTCTCTGCAAGAGAGCTCAGACCACTTGCTTCTGCAGGAACTAAACTACTTCATATAATCTACTTCAATTCATTTAGTCATGTATTTATTCATACGAACTCATAAATTATTCATAACTTATATAATTTCAAATAATCATGTATTTAATAATTTGAACTTTTGTAATTAAATCTTTCAGCCCCACAACTTTAAACTGAGACCTATAACACAAACTGTCTGAGGCATATACCGTTGCCTTTGCTTTGTAATATCTTTCGACAAGTTAGACTGGCATACATAAAAAGATCTGGAAAAAAATCATCTGTAACATTTCGGCCTAATTTGATAATTGAAATACATTCACGAGCTAAGCCAGTGATTTTGAACCTAGCCCAATTCCGCGAGGGAAAAGCAACCAAAATCCTTCGAGGTCTGTCATTGTGGTGTGTGGGATGTTAACATAAAATATTCAACAAAGCCGTATTTACTGAGAAACACGCCAGAATGTTGCAGAAATACGTCGCTGCAAAAGAGCTCAAATCACTTGATTGTGCAGGAATTAGTCTCTTGTACTAAAAATCACCTCTTTTATTTAACCAGTTTAACCAATTTTTACTTTAGTATATTTTTGAATCTGTGTTTTATTTTTTAAAACTTATTTTGGTAAACTGTAGAAAAAACAATGATATAACAACAATTCATGAATATGGAAAACAATCTTCACAAAGGTGTGAAACTGATGCGAGGTTCGCGTTGCTCGATTTTTCTCTTATATCGACTAAAATAGTCACATTGAAGACGGTGAAATTTTTTCTATAATTTTACAATAAATTGCTTACAAACTCATCACTTACAATTGACAGTTCATCAAAACGTTAGAAGCAGGTTAGAAAAACGCATTTCATTGACGTATATAAGTTACCATGTCGAGCACAGTGCAAATTCTATGTAAAATTTTTTATTTACAAAAATATGAAGTTCAGAGCTACTGAGTTTGAATAATAAAGAATTAGGAAGTTCAAAGTTTACCTTCAAGTAAATCTGAGTTAGATTGGTTTTATCATAGGACTTTAAATTTCTAATACAAGCTGCCGCTGACTTTTTTGCGCTAAGTATCTAAGTTTTTCACCATTGGTGGAATAGTTAGGTCTAGGTACAGACTTATGAAAAGACAATGCTCGACCCAAATGTACTATGAAAAGAACATACTCGACTTATTTGAGCTATGAAAAGATTTTAGCAGGACTTTAAGACAATCTGGACTTTAGCTGAACTCCGATTTTTTGCAAAAGGCTTTAGATGAACCCAAAATTTTAGAAAAGACTTTAGCTCGACCCAATATTTGGGCTGGACTTTAGCTCGACACAATGTTTGCAAACAAAATCGAGATAAAGTCTTTTCATGAGTCCATCAATGGTCTTTTCATAAGTCTGCTTCTTTGCCATTGAAATTGTTTGTCCAATATTGCAAATAACGTAGTCATATAACGTGTATACTCCTTCAGTTTTTACTATTCAGAAGAACCACTTATCCCTCAAAAACCTGCATTATTTTGTACTGAAGAGGAATACAAAAACCTGCACTATTAAAAAAGATAGTTCATTTTTGTGGAAGGGGAAACAAACTGAATAACGCCGAAAATTTTTCATGGCTAATGGGACTAGGACCAGTACACTTAAGCTAGCTGGTTTCATTGAATCAAGTAATGTGGTAATATACTGGAGTTGCCGTAACTCATTATCTTAAGATCTGACGAAGATCTTAAGGCTTTGGCAGTTTTCCAACTGTTTCGTAAGTTGGACTGCTCTGGTGCAAAGCTATTTAGTTTTGCTCCGGCTCTGCTTTTGTATGTACAGAAGCAGAAAAAATGAAAAATTTTGGGATTTTGAAAAAAAAACAGACTTATGAAAAGACTAATGTTGGACCCATGAAAAAACATTTACTGGACTTTGTTGGTTATGAAATGACTAATGGTGGACCCATGAAAAGACGTTAGCTTGACTTTCTTCGTTATGAAAAGACTTAAGCTCGACCCATCAATAGATATTAACTCGACTTTAACTAGGATGCTCGACCGTGTAATTATAGTCAATATTGGCCCCCTGCTAGACTTTTAAAGTCTTTTCATAAGTCGAAGCCTAGGCCTGGGTACTGATAATAGTCAAGGTTTTCATCCCAAGTGTTCTTTAGCCATGCCTTAATCAAAACTAATTTAGGCAATAATTGCAAGTATTTAGAACAAAAAGTGCTTACATTGAGGATACTGAAGTATACGGGCTGTCCTGTTTTATCGTACAAGTAAGCAACGACTTCACTGTGTTTTCCTACTCCAAGTGCATCCAGCATTTCCCCTCCCATGTCCGCATTTGCTATTATGTTGGGGGTTCGATCAGCATCCGTATCTTCAAACAACAAAAAATCATATTAACATCTGGGATATTAACATCCGGGATCCAATATATAAACTACCGCTTTGGTGAGTTTTGTGCTTTCTCGATTTAACACCCAGGTTGAGGTGGCTAACCGAAAGTCGATATGTCCAGACCGAAATGAACGCAAAAGGGGGTGTCGTGTGTTCAAAATTACAGGGTCTGGAAACACCAATGAAAGTCAGGACATAGGTATCGTTGAACGCACGATAGTCTGGACATAGGCAACTTTGAACGCACGAAAGTCTGATCATAGGCACTTAACCAATAACACCAAAATAAATGATAAAAATAGAAATTTAGTTCAAACATACATACACCGCTTTCATTTGTGTATATAATTTGGATAAATCTTATTGGATACTCAGTGTTCCCTTTTGTACACTTAAAATGTCTCGTGTATAAATACACGATCTTTTTGACATAATTATATGAAAAATAATGTAGATTAAATGATCTGAGGATTTTTAAGAGACTCATACGAGATTTCAACAATCATCCAACTTCTCAGGTGGTCTCCCCAATTTTAAATGCTCCACTAAATTATCACACAACACTTTTAGAGTGGATTGTTGGGTATTTGAAAATGAATAATCCTTAGTACCGTAGTTCTCCATTTGTAAAAAAAAACGATCTAAGCATTTCTAAACTACTCCGATTGCGATTTAATAAAATTTACAAAAGATTTCAACAGGAGGAAACAATTATCAGTTGTGAAGAAAGTTAAACTTTAACAAATATTGGAAAAATTGCCAAACGAAAATTTATAATTTGGTATCCATCGACTGATGAAGTAGTAGACACACGAGATAAAATAAAAGATCAATAAAAGTTATTTGCAGAACAAATATATAAAACTTTTCTTTCAGGCCTTGACGTCCATTCGAACTGAAATTAACAAAAGCTGACAACTCGTTAATTTCTAAAGATTCGTCGGTTAGATGTGTTGCGAAATTG
The DNA here is from genome assembly GCF_964194025.1 of Convolutriloba macropyga. Lineage (NCBI taxonomy): Eukaryota > Metazoa > Xenacoelomorpha > Acoela > Convolutidae > Convolutriloba > Convolutriloba macropyga. Next base: position 18,055,719 of record NC_134474.1, read on the forward strand.
TTATGCAAGAAAAAAATCTACGTTTACGAACATATCTGACAAAGAATGGAGAACCGCCCCAAAACTCAGAAACTGCAAAATCAATTGAGAGCTGTTCTCTTTCTACTAACAAAAAGCAAATTTTAAATTGAATCTTAAAAAGTTTTTTCAAAAGTTTTAACGCGAAAAAAGTCATTTGAAAAACTGAAACTCTGATCGGCCGCTGTTTTCATTTTGTGAAATTGGTGATGCACATTGAGTCAACATGGAAAAGAGAACGCAACTATAACGGAGTGAGAAAATCTGAGAATGAACAAAGCCAGGCCCAGCTCAGTGTCAAAATTCTGCATCATTACAAATTTTATCACAAAAAGACCGACTTCAGGCCTTGCAAAAAATTATTTTTTTTTCTAAAAACTATGAGAAAAGTGTTTTTTTTTGCTTATTTTTTTAAGATCGGACAAATTTTCAAACTTCTAATTTTTTCACGAAAATGTTATAGAAAACCAGTCTTCAGCTAGACTTTGCATGAAAAATGCTGTGAGTCAAACAAAAACCTTCTCTATTGGTGCGTGGCACTAAGTGAAGTAAAGTGACAAAAAATCTGGATTGAGCAGCTCTGAAAGATAAGTACCAATTCCTCAGCAGTAATGTGTATATGGGTACCTCCGCAACATAGAGCCGCGATACGGTACCCATATACACATTACTCTAATTCCCTTTATATATCCACTACTCTATATTCACTTCTTTTATATTTTAAATCTATCATTTCTTGTCTCACTTAGTGCAAGCCACTAGTACAGAGTACAGAGTTAAGCTGGTAATTAACCATTATCAGACAGATAGTTCGGGTTCTATCCTCACTGACTCCAGTGAACGTATCCCAGATACTAGTATAAAACTAGTGAGACCGTGTAAAAAGCACGTAAAACCAACTTGCAAAAAAACTTGAACAAAAATTGAAAGAAATATTAAAATAATAAAAATTTTCATATATCCCCAAATCAATATTTAATCAATCTAAAACTAAAACTTTCTGTCTCACTTGGTGTAGTGGTTAAATCATCGAGTCTAGTTAAGTTGCCTTAGCAAACGGAAGGTTTGGGGTTCCTTCCTCACTGACTCCAGTGAACGTCCCCCGACTCTGATGAAATACTATAAAACTAAGAGAGATAAAAAAAACCAAATTCACAGTTCTTAAAAAGGATGATCCCTGCTGTGAGACTGTATATGGGACACACTGTGATGGGTATACAGTCAAAAACACTGAGATCGTTTGAAACACAGTGATTAGTGTTTTTCAGCATAACTAGTGAGACCGAGTAACAAGCACGTAAAACCAACTTGCGAAAAATGTTGTAACCACTTCGTGGATAACTTGAATAAAAAACCAGCTTAACTCTTTTATAAATTTTATTGCTATTGTTTTATAAAAATTAATTATCTGCGAAGCAGCTTCACTGGTAAAACCTAAATTCACCATTACTATCTCTAATACCTTTATCATCAAATGGATCTATAGCTATTTTATATTGTTCTTTAGTTTCTAAATGATTTTTATTACTATCAATAGTATAATTAGTTACATATTTAGTTTTACCCTCATATATAGCATTTTTAAAATCTTCCAATTTAATCTGTTTTTTAATAGTAGCTTTAGTTATACCTTTTAACTTTTTCCCTTCTTCTCTTTTAACAGTATTGTAACAATATGCTTTAGCTTTAAGGAAACATGCTTCTATAATAGTATCATTAGGTAATTCATCCTTCATCTTACTTAACTCATTATTATGTAAAATATCTTTTATCTTATCCATTTCCTTTTCTATAGTACTATCTAATGGAATATTTATGTTTATAAATATACTATCTGTATCTGTGTAATGATAACTACAATCTAACTCTTTCTCAAAGTAATCATATATAGCTTTATACATGAATAGTTTAGCTTTTTCTAATATAACAAATCCAATATAATTAAACTTATCTAATTTAACATTACCTCTCGTTTTATGTACGGCTACTAAATCATCATCAAACTCTACAGAATATTTGAAACCAATATTTTCTACTAATTTAATATATCTATCTACATCTTTAACTAACTCTACATCTTGTCTATTAAATACATTCTCTATTGTTTTTCCATAGAAGGCATTATTCATTAACTTAAAGAATACATCCCCAAATTTATCACATTTAGCTTTACCTTTTTTTTCTGAATATTAAACTCAATATAAGGCTTTAACCACTCACTCTTACTATACTATAATTTTTGCTTAATTTTAATATCTTCCAACTTCAAACCACTAGCTAAATACCAATCTGACATCTCACCATCAATTACATAGTCGTTTTTATCCGTTAACTTCAACATTAACTTCTCATTGGGTTTATATCCTTTCTTTTTATTTTCATTTTGATAGTCTGTAAACTGATTAATGTTAGCTTTTGTCTTTTCAGGAAAGAATGGATATTTCTTTGTTTTCTGTTTCAACTCATCATTATACTTTATATCAATGGTATAGATATATCCAGTATTAGAGCTAGATCTGGTATATACTGTATCTGCTAAGCCTGTTTCTGGATCGAGAGTGTCACATACTTTGATCTCGCCAGTAGGTAAAGCTTGAATCATAGCAGAAGCATACAATGAGTTGAAGTCTAAATACTTTAAACAATTCTCTTTCCGTGTATACTCAGGATCTATTTCCTATATTTTTAAATTTTACATGACAATCACCTAATACTGAAGCTAACCCACCTCTAATACCATGTTGTATTGTATCATAAATATTAACTGTATTTTCTTTATAATACTTAAGTCTAAGATTAGTATATTTCAACCCACACAACCAGGTTAACCCAGGAGTAGAATATGTGTAACATGGATCTATTTCATAATATTCTAAACATATAGCTCTAAATTCTCAAATACATCAACTGATAACAATACATCTAATTTAAGATACAACATTATATAATCCTTCATTGTCTCACATTTAGTATCTTTCCAACAATCAATTGCTTGCTTATATTCTTTATCTGTAATAGCACTTTGTTTCAACTTAGAATAGAAAGCTTCCTTGGGTGGTAAAGTTGTTTCATGTAGTTTATCTATACTATCAAACCATTCATATGGGAATATACCTTTACTTCTTTCTAAGCCACATTTATTTAATGTTATACATTCTTCATTACTCAATGTTTTACTTATAGCATCTAAGCTAAGTGGATGGAAGAACCTAAACATATCTAATGCTTTAGCATAACCCATATCAATACTAATATAATTCTCATCAGTTTTAGTTAATACTTTTAGTCTAACCTTCTTTTCTAGTTTAGTTATAAATAGATGATTATCATAATTAGAAGAATTAAATGCATACATTGGTACAAAATTATTCTTAGCTTGGAGGTTACATTTGTTGTCGGCATAACCTCTGAATTTACCTTTTAGATGATCATGATCTCTAACGATGTCTTCACCCAAGTTCTCATTACAATAATAACATCTACTATATAACGGAGTAATAGTCTCTTCTTTCAATGGAATATTTATACTAAATATATCTTTAAATAATTTATCATAATAATCTACTCTTTCTACAAACCAATCAACTACTTTATCACCACAGTTACATTCATACTTATCTTCTAATATATCAGGATAGTCACTTTTTATATGTAAACCACAAGCAATAGGAATGTGTTTACCATCTTTTATTATGCATTGAAAATCATAATACATAGCAAATGGTACTCTGTTTTTATAATGGAACTTATCAAACTTTAGGTAATCATCTTTATGGAATGTTCTTCTTCCTACATGTTTCTGTGTATTACATAATTCTAAATGTTTATGTAATGCATCTTCTGTTCTAAAAGATACATAACATTTTAGACATGTATAACATATATGTTTAGATGATTTTCTTAATAAGAATGATACCTCTTTACATAGGAAGTAATGATTATCCCAGTATAATATATTACACCCTTTAGTATCATTATGATTAATTAATACAGGATTAATAGTTTTATTTTTATTTAGATTAAACACAATAAATAATATTTTATCTTTATTTAGTTCTTGTATTTTCTTTAAGTGATAATAATCATATGGGGGTGTAACTCCTATTGGTAATTTTATCTCATTAATATATTCTGGTTTATTATAATTGCTAACTTTACTAGGATTATGTGGCGCAGAATGTAGATAAGCAATTAGACACCATAGCAAATACTTGTTATCAGTATTATGTATATTAAGTATATATCTAGATGTGGTGGGTAACTCAGTATCACATCCACTTGGATAAAACCTATGAATATACATTGTCCTTTTAACAAACCGTTGCATGCTCCATCCAGATTGATTCATTTCTTGTTCCTGCATTCTTGTCTCTAGTTCCCCATTCAATAAATCCTAGTCATGTGCACCATTATATTGCCTAGTCATTAACCTAAAGGTGAACTCGTTTTCTTCTAACTTATCATCTGTAGGTTTTGTATACCTAACTACATCAAAGATGTTAAACTTAATATGGGGATGTATGTTATGCAATGACTCCAGTATATTCAAGAATTTAGGATCTTCATAATTACTAATAGTTATTATTATTTGATAATGCTTCATGTTATGATCTAATCCTAACTCATTAACTTTATCTCGCCACTTCCCATCAACAAGTTTTTTCTGTTTAACATTTTCTTTATGTTCTTCTGATTCATTGTGTTCATTTTTATTGTTATATCTATTATTACATATATTGCAATATCCTTCAGTTATATTCTTATCTATATCCTTATCCTTATCCTTATCCTTTCCCTCTACATTATCTAGATGCATCTTTGTTTTTATATGTTGGTCAACACTATATTGACTCAGATTTGTCTGACATATCACACAATCAAACTTACTTCCATTCCTTACTATTTCCCCAGTAACCAATCTTACATTATTCCTATGTTTTAATGTTGTTACATGTTTATTATAAGCAGTATTATTATCAAGATACATATCACAACTATCACAAAACTTTATTCCTTCTTCTATATTGGTTTAACCACTTCGTGTATACAGCTCATCCAATTTTTGTTCTATATCCTCGTTAGTAACTTTTATCCCACCCTCATTAGCACTCTCAATAATTCTATTTCTATTATACATTCGCTCATTCTTTTTATGTTTAAGTGATTGAATGTGTCTGTTATAATTCTTTCGAGTCATCTCTTCATCACATTCTTCACATCTAATCCTATTTGTTTTAGGCTTTTGAACATAGGCAGAATCATCAAATGAGTCTAAATCTGAGTCCTTATCTTTATCAGAATCTACGTCTTTATCAGAATCTACATCTTTATCTTTATCCTTATCCTTATCATAACCTAAATCCTTATTGGTGTAACCACTTCGTGGATCTAAATCTGGTTAATATTTTGCTTCTGCCTTTCGCAATGACTAACGCATATCTTCTTCTCTTTGTTTTCATTTGGCATTGTGTTTATCATATGTTTCTTTTATTTCTTCATTTATTTGATTAAACCTTCTGATTGATTCTAAAGATTTTTCTAATTCTATCTTTTGTCTTTCCTTATCAGTGAAACTGCTTCGCAGATCAGTGAAACGGCTTCGCAGATCTACTGGTTTATTTTTATTTTTTAACATTTGGACCGCCATACTAGAAGAACTAGATTGGACTTGACCATGGGATTGAGCTTGTCCATGGGATTGAACTTGTCCATGAGATTGGACTTGTCCACTTCCATATTGAGCTCGCTCACTTCCAGATTGGACTTGTCCATAAGATTGAGCTTGTTCACTCGTGGAATGAATGTAACCGGTATAATCTTGTTGATTCATTTTTATATGCAAAATTTTGAAATAATATTATATATAGCTTTTCAAAACTATAAAAATGATTAAAACCAAATGCGATAAATGTAAAAATAAAGCTTGGTGTTGGAGTTGTGCTGAGTGTCAAAGTAAACCATTCCAATGTTTTTTATGTAATAAGATTATAACATATAGAGACAGACATAATCATTTGCAAGTGCACTTTAATAATCCCAATCAATAATTAGTATGCAGAATGTGTAAAGTAAAACACATCTCTCAGTATAGATTTAAACACTTCTATTGTAGGTTATGCAAATAACTCCATAGATATAGGTTTCATCATACAAAAGAAAGATTCTTAGAACATGCAAAGAAATATAATATCCACGAAGTGGTTTCACCAATCAGCGAAGCTGGTTTCCAGATCCACAAAGTGGTTTCACCAATCAGCGAAGCTGGTTCCCAGATTGAAGTAAAGCTATAACTAATAATAATGAGTTTTTCACCCCAAATAAAATGTTGCTGATGTTTCCGCTTTTTATTATGTTGATACTTATTTTTATAATTGTTTATTGGATTTATGATAAATATTCTTATTTAAGGAAGAGATTCAAAGGATATAGGAATATTGTACCCGAACCATTTGAAACTAAAAAACATAACTTTATTATTTATGGTCCATCTAATTCTGGTAAAACAACTTTTATAAAAGATCATTGTGGTTTGTATGAGACTGTTAATGTATTCTGTATTGATGGTAGTGAGTGGAAAGGATATAATGTATATGGCATTGATGATTAAAATTTATTAGATAGTTTGGATAGTTTTGCTAATAGTCTTATTATATTTGATGATATGGGAGAAAACGTTAGATTACCAGCTATAGACTCATTGTATGCTAAAGGTAGACATCACAATATTAATATAATATGTGTAGGTCATACTGTAACAGATTTAAATACAAAAGCAAGAGATAATACCCCATCTATATATATATTACTTTAAATAGTTCACAACAATTCTTTGAAAGAGTACAAGAGAAGTTTAAAATTGATTCTAATCTATATAGATTTAAACATTATAACTATGGTGTAATAAATTATAATACTATTAGTGACTATTATATTGCATTAGACAAAGATAAAAATGTCGTATATTTTTGTAGGATAGGTGATCTTGATATTGAGAAGTATGTTGATTATACAGAGTTTAAGGAAAAGGAATATAATATACTAAGTAGTTATTTAACAGATAGAATGATAGAACCAACACATATTAAACCAAAAGAGTTAATGTTCTATTTTGAAGAATATTTAGAGTTTAAGGGAATACATAAATCAATTAATTTATATAAAATATAAACAAATATAAAAAATATACTTAGTGAGATACATAGTGGCTATTATGCTATTGCCGGCATAGTTACTATGGTTGGATTTGGTTATTCTTACTTTCAAAAACTTGGTAATAATAATAATGACGATAATTTTAATGGTGTAGATATTATGAATATAGATAAAGCAAAAATTAAATTAAAAAATTGTATGAATATGACAATAGGTTATGGTTTGATTGATAAAAGCAATTATAATCTTAATCATCCATTCAATATAGTATGTGTGTTAGCTAGTTGCCTTGTAAGTATTTATGCAACTCATAATCATATTAATTCTATATCTAAAAATAAGAGTAATATGTAATATGTAGAGAATGTAATAATGAAATTGATACTAGTAGTGGTTATCCAGAACATGAACTAATGGATCATTATAATATTTTTCATAAAAATTTAATGGTAAGATGCACGAAATATATGCAAAGAAAATATAGTGGTTATCATTTTAAGGATAGATGTATAGATAATCGTACAGGCTTTATATCATCAGTACATAGGTATATTGACTATATCAATATTTATGATAATGATAGTAATGATAATATTGATATCAAAAAAGATGATAAAGATGATTTAAATAAGGTTTTAAATGATCTGAAAGACAATATTAAAGAAGATTTAAAAGAATATATTAGGACCAATTTAAAACAAGAGATCATTAATGAATTAAAACTAGAGATTAAAAATGAAATAAAAAAAAAAGAAGTTAAAAATGAAATAGAAGGAGGTGCTATCAATAATTTAAAGACTGATGTTAATATTAAGAATCCATCTAAGCAAATTAAATCAACTAGGACTTGTTGTTTTTGCAAAATTGAAAAGAATAGAGATTGTTTTTATAAGACTGGAGGTTTATGTAAAGAGTGTTCCTCTGAAAAGGTTAAATGTCAATTGTTTAACATTTTTCTAAATAGGTCTTCCCTTAGAAAACATATGAAGAGACCACATATAAATTAGAAAGATAATTTTTAATGAAAAATTATTTATAAGCCATATATTTATCAGATAGTTCTCTCAATTATACCTTTTAGTTTGTTAATTACAAAATTACACAGAATAACACAGAATAACAAGGATAACTAGAATTATGGATTAAATTAGAATCTTAGTAATTCTGCACTAAATTATCTTTCTAATTTATATGTGGTCTCTTCATATGTTTTCTAAGGGAAGAGCTATTTAGAAAAATGTTACACAATTGACATTGAACCTTTTCAGAGGAACACTCTTTACATAAACCTCCAGTCTTATAAAAACAATCTCTATTCTTTTCAGTTTTGCAAAAACAACAAGTCCTAGTTGAGTTAATTTGCTTAGATGGATTCTTAATATTAACATCAGTCTTTAAATTATTTATAGCACCTCCTTCTATTTCATTTTTAACTTCTTTTTTTTTTCATTTTTAATCTCTAGTTTTAATTCATCAATGATCTCTTGTTTTAAATTGGTCCTAATATATTCTTTTAAATCTTCTTTAATATTGTCTTTCAGATCATTTAAAACCTTATTTAAATCATCTTTATCATCTTTATTGATATCAATATTATCATTACTATCATTATCATAAATATTGATATAGTCATCATAACTATCTACTGGTGATATAAGGCCTGTACGATTATCTATACATCTATCCTTAAAATGATAACCACTATATATTCTTTGCATACATTTCGTGCATCTTACCATTAAATTTTTATGAAAAGTATTATAATGATCCATTAGTTCATGTTCTGGATAACCATACTAGTATCAATTTCAATATTACATTCTCTACATATCACTCTCATTTTTAGATATAGAATTAATATGATTATGAGTTGCATAAATACTTACAAGGCAACTAGCTAACACACATACTATATTGAATGGATGATTGAGATTATAATTGCTTTTATCAATCAAACCATAACCTATTGTCATATTCTTACCATATTTTAATTTAATTTTTGCTTTATCTATATTCATAATATCTATACCATTAAAATTATTATCATTATTATTATTACCAAGTTTTTGAAAGTAAGAATAACCAAATCCAACCATAGTAACTATGCCAGCAATAGCAGAATAGCCACTATGTATCTCACTAAGTACATTTTTTATATTTGTATATATTTTATATAAATTAATTGATTTATTTATTCCCTTAAACTCTAAATATTCTTCAAAATAGAACATTAACTCTTTTGGTTTAATATGTGTTGGTTCTATCATTCTATCTGTTAAATAACTACTTAGTATATTATATTCCTTTTCCTTAAACTCTGTATAATCAACATACTTCTCAATATCAAGATCACCTATCCTAGAATCATAAACAACATTTTTATCTTTATCTAATACAATATAATAGTCACTAATAGTATTATAATTTATTACACCATAGTTGTAATGTTTAAATCTATATAGATTAGAACCAATTTTAAACTTCTCTTGTACTCTTTCAAAGAATTGTTGTGAACTATTTAAAGTAATATATATAGATGGGGTATTATCTCTTGCTTTTGTATTTAAATCTGTTACAGTATGACCTACACATATTATATTAATATTGTGATGTCTACCTTTAGAATACAATGAGTCTATAGCTGGTAATCTAACGTTTTCTCCCATATCATGAAATATAATAAGACTATTAGCAAAACTATCCAAATTATCTAATAAATTTAAGTCATCAATGCCATATACATTATAACCTTTCCACTCACTACCATCAATACAGAATACATTAACAGTCTCATACAAACCACAATAATCTTTTATAAAAGTTGTTTTACCAGAATTAGATGGACCATAAATAATAAAGTTATGTTTTTTAGTTTCAAATGGTTCGGGTACAATATTCCTATATCCTTTGAATCTCTTCCTTAAATCAGAATATTTATCATAAATGCAATAAACAATTATAATAATAAGTATCAACATAATAAAAAGCGGAAACATCAGCAACATTTTATTTGGGGTGAAAAACTCATTATAATTAGTTTTAGCTTTTATTTCAATCTGGGAACCAGCCTCGCTGATTGGTGAAACAACTTTGTGGATCTGGAAACCAGCTTCGCTGATTGGTGAAACCACTTCGTGGACATTATATTTCTTTGCATGTTCTAAGAATCTTTCTTTTGTATGATGAAACCTATATCTATGGAGATATATGCATAACCTACAATAGAAGTGTTTAAATCTATACTGAGAGATATGTTTATTTACTTTACACATTCTGCATACTAAATATTGATTGGGATTTCTAAAGTGCACTTGCAAATGATTATGTCTGTCTCTATATGTTATAATCTTATTACATATAAAACATTGGAATGGTTTACTTTGACAATCATCACAACTCCAACACCAAGCTTTATTTTTACATTTATCGCATTTGGTATTAATCATTTTTATAGTATTGAAAAGCTATATATAATATTATTTCAAAATTTTGCATATAAAAATGAATCAACAAGATTATACCGGTTACATTCATTCCACGAGTGAACAAGCTCAATCTTATGGACAAGTCCAATCTGGAAGTGAGCGAGCTCAATTTGGAAGTGGACAAGTCCAATCTCATGGACAAGCTCAATCCCATGGACAAGCTCAATCCCATGGACAAGTCCAATCTAGTGCTTCTAGTATGGCGGTCCAAATGTTAAAAAATAAAAATAAACCAGTAGATCTGCGAAGCCGTTTCATTGATCTGCGAAGCAGTTTCACTGATAAGGAAAGACAAAAGATAGAATTAGAAAAATCTTTAGAATCAATCAGAAGGTTTAATCAAATAAATGAAGAAATAAAAGAAACATATGATAAACACAATGCAAAATTAAAACAAAGAGAAGAAGATATGCGTGAGTCATTGCGAAAGGCAGAAGCAAAATATTATCCAGATTTAGATCCACGAAGTGGTTACAACAATAAAGATTTAGGTTATGATAAGGATAAGGATAAAGATAAAGATGTAGATTCTGATAAAGATGTAGATTCTGATAAAGATAAGGACTCAGATTCAGACTCATTTGATGATTTTGTCTATGTTCAAAAGCCTAACACAAATAGGATTAGATGTGAAGAATGTGATGAAGAGATAACTCGAAAGAATTATAACAGACACATTCAATCACTTAAACATAAAAAGAATGAGCGAATGTATAATAGAAATAAAATTATTGAGAGTGCTAATGAGGATGGAATAAAAGTTACTAACGAGGATATAGAACAAAAATTGGATGAGCAGTATACACGAAGTGGTTACACCAATATAGAAGAAGGAATAAAGTTTTGTGATAGTTGTGATATGTATCTCTGATAATAATACTGCTTATAGTAAACATGTAACAACATTAAAACATAGGAATAATGTAGGATTGGTTACTGGGGAAATAGTAAGGAATGGAAGTAAGTTTGATGGTGTGATATGTAAGACAAGTCTGAGTCAATATAGTGTTGACCAACATTTAAAAACAAAGATGCATCTAGATAATGTAGAGGGAAAGGATAAGGATAAGGATAAGAATATAGATAAGAATATAACTGAAGGATATTGCAATATATGTAATAATAGATATAACAATAAAAATGAACACAATGAATCAAAAGAACATAGAGAAAATGTTGAACAGAAAAAAACTTGATGATGGGAAGTGGCGAGATAAAGTTAATGAGTTAGGATTAGATCATAACATGAAGCATTATCAAATAATAATAACTATTAGTAATTATGAAGATCCTAAATTCTTGAATATACTGGAGTCATTGCATAACATACATCCCCATATTAAGTTTAACATCTTTGATGTAGTTAGGTATACAAAACCTACAGATGATAAGTTAGAAGAAAACGAGTTCACCTTTAGGTTAATGACTAGGCAATATAATGGTGCACATGACTAGGATTTATTGAATGGGGAACTAGAGACAAGAATGCAGGAACAAGAAATTAATCAATCTGGATGGAGGATAGAACTATTTGTTAAAAGGACAATGTATATTCATAGGTTTTATCCAAGTGGTGGATGTGATACTGAGTTACCATTCACATCTAGATATATACTTAACATACATAATACTGATAACAAGTGTTTGCTATGGTGTCTAATTGCTTATCTACATTCTGCGCCACATAATCCCAGTAGAGTTAGTAATAATAAAAAACCAGAATATATTAATGAGATAAAATTACCAATAGGAGTTACACCCCCATATGATTATTATCACTTAAAGAAAATACAAGAACTAAATAAAGAAAAAATATTATTTAATGTGTTTAATCTAAATAAAAATAAAACTATTAATCCTGTATTAATTATTAATAATGATCCTAAAGGGTGTAATATATTATACTGGGATAATCTTTACTTCCTATGTAAAGATGTATCATTCTTATTAAGAAAATCATCTAAACATATCTGTTATCCATGTCTATAATGTTATGTATCATTTAGAACAGAAGATGCATTAAATAAACATTTAGAATTATGTAATACACAGAAACATGTAGGAAGAAGAACATTCCATAAAGATGATTACCTAAAGTTTGATAAGTTCCATTATAAAAACAGAGTACCATTTGCTATGTATTATGATTTTGAATGTATAATAAAAGATGGTAAACACATTCCTATTGCTTGTGGTTTATATATAAAAAGTGACTATCCTGATATACTAGAAGATAAGTATGAATGTAACTGTGGTGATAAAGTAGTTGATTGGTTTGTAGAAAGAGTAGATTATTATAATAAATTATTTAAAAGATATATTTAGTATAAATATTCCATTGAAAGAAGAGACTATTACTCCGTTATATAGTAGATGTTATTATTGTAATGAGAACTCGGGTGAAGACATCGTTAGAAATCATGATCATCTAAATGGTAAATTCAGAGGTTATGCTCACAAAAAATGTAACCTCCAAGCTAAGAATAATTTTGTACCAATGTATGCATTTAATTCTTCTAATTATGATAATCATCTATTTATAACTAAACTAGAAAAGAAGGTTAGACTAAAAGTATTAACTAAAACTGATGAGATTTATATTAGTATTGATATGGGTTATGCTAAAGCATTAGATATGTTTAGGTTCTTCCATCCACTTAGCTTAGATGCTATAAGTAAAACATTGAGTAATGAAGAATGTATAACTTTAAATAAATGTGGCTTAGAAAGAAGTAAAGGTATATTCCCATATGAATGGTTTGATAGTATAGATAAACTACATGAAACAACTTTACCACCCAAGGAAGCATTCTACTCTAAGTTGAAACAAAGTGGTATTACAGATAAAGAATAAAAGCAAGATATTGATTGTTGGAAAGATACTAAATGTGAGACAATAAAGGATTATATGATGTTGTATCTTAAAACAGATGTATTGTTATCAGTTGATGTATTTTAGAAATTTAGAGCTATGTGTTTAGAATATTATGAAATAGATCCATGTTACACATATTCTACTCCTGGGTTAACCTGGTTGTTTTTGGTTGAAATATACCAATGTCAGACTTAAATATTATAAAGAAAATACAGTTAATATTTATGATACAATACAACATGGTATTAGAGGTGGGTTAGCATCAGTATTAGGTGATTGTCATGTAAAATTTAAAAATAAAGAAATAGATCCTGAGTATACAGGGAAAGAGAATTATTTAAAGTATTTAGACTTGAACTCATTGTATGCTTCTGCTATGGTTCAAGCTTTACCTACTGTCGAGATCAAAGTATGTGACACTCTCGATCCAGAAACAGGCTTAGCAGATACAGTATATAGTAGATCTAGCTCTAATACTGGATACATCTATACCATTGATACAAAGTATAATGATGAGTTGAAACAGAAAACAAAGAAATATCCATTCTTTCCTGAAAAGACAAAAGCTAACATTAATCAGTTTACAGACTATCAAAATGAAAATAAAAAGAAAGGATATAAACCCAATGAGAAGTTAATGTTGAAGTTAATGGATAAAAACGATTATGTAATTGATGGTGAGATGTTAGATTGGTATTTAGCTAGTGGTTTGAAGTTTTCTTTTATTCAGAAAAGAAAAGAAGCTAAAGCTAAGTGTGATAAATTTGGGGATGTATTCTTTAAGTTAATGGATAATGCGTTCTATGGGAAAACAATAGAGAATGTATATAATAGACAAGATGTAGAGTTAGTTAATGATGTAGATAGATATATTAAATTAGTAGAAAATATTGGTTTCAAATATTCTGTAGAGTCTGATGATGATTTAGTAGCCGTACATAAAACGAGAGGTAATGTTAAATTAGATAAGTTTAATTATATTGGATTTGTTATATTAGAAAGAGCTAAACTATTCATTTATAAAGCTATATATGATTACTTTGAGAAAGAGTTAGATTGTAGTTATCATTACACAGACACAGATAGTATATTTATAAACATAAATATTCCATTAGATAGTACTATAGAAAAGGAAATGGATAACATAAAAGATATTTTACATAATATTGAGTTAAGTAAGATGAGGGATGAATTACCTAATGATACTATTATAGAAGCATGTTTCCTTAAAGCTAAAGCATATTGTTACAATACTGTTAAAAGAGAAGAAGAGAAAAAGTTAAAAGGTATAACTAAAGCTACTATTAAAAAACAGATTAATTTGGAAGATTATAAAAATGCAATATATGAAGGTAAAACTAAATATGTAACTAATTATACTATTGATATTAAACTATAATAAACATCATTTAGAAACTAAAGAACAATATAAATTAGCTATAGATCCATTTGATGATAAAGGTATTAGAGATAGTAATGGTGAATTTAGGTTTTACCAGTGAAGCTGCTTCGCAGATAATTAATTTTTATAAAACAATAGCAAAAATTAAAATTTATAAAAGAGTTAAGCTGGTTTTTTATTCAAGTTATCCACGAAGTGGTTACAACATTTTTCGCAAGTTGGTTTTACGTGCTTGTTACACGGTCTCACTAGTTATGCTGAAAAACACTAATCACTGTGTTTCAACCGATCTCAGTGTTTTTGACTGTATACCCATCACAGTGTGTCCCATGTACAGTCTCACAGCAGGGATCATCCTTTTTAAGAACTGGGAATTTGGTTTTTTTATCTCACTTAGTTTTATAGTTTTTCATCAGAGTCGGGGGATGTTCACTGGGGTCAGTGAGGAAGGATCCCCAAACCTTCCGTTTGCTAAGGCAACTGAACTAGACTCGATGATTTAACCACTACACCAAGTGAGACAGAAAGTTTTAGTTTGAGATTGATTAAATATTGATTTGGGGATATATGAAAATTTTTATTATTTTAAAATTTCTTTCAATTTTTGTTCAAGTTTTTTCGCAAGTTGGTTTTACGTGCTTTTTACACGGTCTCACTAGTTTTATACTAGTATCTGGGATACGTTCACTGGAGTCAGTGAGGATAGAACCCGAACTATCCGTCTGATAATGGTTAATTACCAGCTTAACTCTGTACTAGTGGCTTGCACTAAGTGAGACAAGAAATGATAGATTTAAAATATAAAAGAAGTGAATATAGAGTAGTGGATATATAAAGGGAATCAGAGTAATGTGTATATGGGTTCCGTATCGCGGCTCTATGTTGCGGAGGTACCCATATACACATTACTCTCAGCAACCTCTCAAAATAACACAATTCAATCTGATGTATGATATTACTTCACCTTAAACCAAACAATGAATAAAATGCAGTGATGAATAAAATGTAAATTACCAAAAAAGACCAAATTGTGGAAAACAAAAGCTCGAACAAATTTTGGTTTTCCACTTCAGTCACTTGAGGCTTAGCCAAATAAATTTGAGAAGACTTAAAAAACAACAATTTTTCAATTTTTTCCATGTCCTAAATTCGTTTATTCAGTTAAAAGTCAACTTTTAGTGCCATAATAGCTTCACTTTAGTTTCTAATTAAATGCGCTAACCAAATAAAAACAATGAATTTGTTCAATTTGAATTTTTTACAGAAAAGTAATGAAAAATAGACAAATAATTGCCTCGTTATTAAAGGCAGCTTTTTGAAAAAGCAAATTTTAAAATACTCCCTCAATTGTGATGTTACTAGATCAACAGAAACTGAATTGCAGTTTTTTCATTTTTTAGTTTAATTAACTGTAAATTTTTTCAGCAATTTGAAACTCGGAAAATTTAGTTCTGATCAAAAAAATGCAGCAATTGTAACATTTGCGGAAACAATTTTTATCTTTTTTAAAAGATAACAATCACCTGTCAAAAAAATAACCAACTTAAATAAAAAACTGGCTCAAATTTGCTTTTGGAAAATTACTTTGGATGCAACTATGAACAAATAAATACTTTTTTTTGATAGTTTCTAATAATCAATTAAAAAATGAAGTTCCGCAAATGTTGTTAAGATAAAAAGGAAACAAAACATTTAGGTTATAAATATTTGATTCAATATTTGTAGCGCAACCCTTGCGAATGTAGACAATTGGCAAAAGTTTTTTTGCACAATAATGGAACAAGTACTGCGTTCACTGCATACTGGTCCTGATGCTAGTGTCACAATGTCACTATATCAAAACCAGCTGAGCATATACCCCCTACACACAAACACTCGCACACACACATACGCACACACACACACACACACACACACACACACACGCGCGCGCACACACACACACACGCACACACACACACGCAGACACACATACACACACTTACACGCACATGCACACACACACATACACGCACACACACATACGCGCACAGGCACACACACACACACACACACACACACACACACACACACACACGTTCATACACGCACACACACACACGCAGACACACATACACACACATACACACACACGCACACACACACAAACACACACACACACACATACACACACACACACACACACGCACACACACATACGCGCACAGGCACACACACACACACACACACACACACGTTCATACACGCACACACACACACGCAGACACACATACACACACATACACACACGCACACACACACACACACACACACACACACACACACACACACACACACACACACACACACAAACTCACTTAGTTCTGTCGGAACAGAAAACTGTCTGCTTACTTCCATTGGGGCGAAGAACGGTCTTGAGACGTTTGATGTTCATTTCAGGGTACATGCCGAAGAGGCCATTGCCAAAATTTATGAAGCCATAATCCGAGTTGGTACTGATTTGGTGGAACCTGAAGTTAGAAAGCAGAAACTTATTAACTGGACCGTCTATTAAGTAGAGTCACATTTTTTTATGAGTTACATTGACCGAAGACGTTCTTTTCAGAAGTCCAGGCCTCCACAGAGTAATGGCACTTTTGAGAAAATCCAGTACCGTAAACTTCGTGGGGTAGGTAGGGAACTGACAATGGGGGTATTGTATTTAAATAATCCTTCTACGGGGAGCAAACGCTTATCTTGTCGATTGTAATCAAAAAAGTTAGGGTTATGTTTGAGAGGAAAGTGCTTCAACTTGAGTAACCGAGCTAAAATTTTTTTTACAAAAAATTATAAAGCCAATTTTGGGCAACAAAAATCCTTAAGATTCAAAATCTTTTTACTTTTCATAAATTTAATCTTTAACATACTATACAAATAAAAATGTGAAGTTTATATTGTCCTAATCCTAAATACGCCGTACTTTAAAGTACACGTATTTTTGTACCAGTGGTTTTTCTTTTAAATTGACTATTTTAGAGACTTTAAATGATGAAGAATAATTGTCAGCTTTAAATTTTATCGCCATAAATTTACAAGCGAGATATCATAAATTCTAAAAAGCTAATTCGGAAATTTAAAAGAAAACAAAATAAACTGTGTATTTAGACAATTGTGACAGATCTTAAAAACAATTTGACTCAAGGCAATAAAGTAAAAATTTCAATCTGGTATGTAATAAGCTTCGTTAATATATCTCGGTTGCCTTTTACGTTTTTTAAATTATTTTCTCTTCCGCAGTGAGCTAAAATTGAGATCCCAATGTCTGAAAAGAATCAACTGATCTATTTGAAGACAAAATCAAATTTGTAGTTAGATCTGATTTGACATTTTTAATTTTGTTTGCTTCATTGTTACTGAAAAATTTTGCAAAAATTGCTGTGTAACAAAATTCGCTCATTAGTCTTGGCGTTTTAGGGTAATTGCTTTTCTTCTGTGGCGGCTAGATCAGTTTTAAGTTTTGGTGCCATCTGTAAGCCACCGTCTCTAGTCGTGATAGAAGCTAAAAAGGCCCAAGCTCAAGCTAAGACTGATTTTCCAGACCCATATCTTGCAAAGGTCTGGCAAGAGTTCGACGCTTATCTAGCACGATTCTTGCATATCCGACAGCTACCTTGCAAGATCTTGCAAAATCGCGTGGAATCTTACCAGACTCTTGCAAGATTTGACTTTTATCAACTTTGGGATCTTTTCCGTTATTGCCACCCAGGCACCGTACTTTTTTATACACCCCAGTTACAGAGCAGACAGTATTACCTAGTCAATCTTCATAAATAATTATGCCATATTCGATTCGCGTTGCAATTGAAATTCATCCAATAAATTGGCACATAAGCAGAAAAGATATTAATTGGTTCTACTGAACTCCTCGAAGACAAACATTGTTCATTTAAGTCGAACGCAGTCTTAACAACCGTTCTTTGGTTTGAGTTAACTCATTTCGTTCGCGGGCTTAGGTTTTGTCGCCATACATGAATTTGATCCAATATTTGGAGAAATATCAAAAATATCCTGAACAGAAATCACATTTCTTTTGAACCTATGTTCTTTTATCATTAAAAAATGCTGACTAGCAGTCCCTCTTCGAGTCGGCCTAATAGATGATAAAAAAAAATGTGTAATTCACCGATTACAGCCCAGATTAATCATAATGTCTATAAACCTATTTGATGAAAACTTTTATGATTGATTTCACAACAGCACCATTTCTCGAAGTAATGATTTCCACCAGCCACTTCTAATTTCCTATTTTTTACACCTTTTTTTCCGGCATAGATAAATCAAAAGCTATTAAAACCAGCATTTTGCAGAAGAAAACTCTAAAATCCCATCCAATGCGAGGTTACTTCATAGGTAAAGCGCGAATTGAAAACTTGCAAGAATCTTGCAAGATTTTGAATTCACTTGGAAGACGATGCTATATATTTTTTCGAAACTGAAATTTGAAAACCAAAATTAATTAAATTTAAGAAGCCTATAAAGCCAAAATATGCAATATCACTTTTGTTGAAATTTTTTATTGTGGAAATTCGTTATAAATGAAGCTAATGAACAAATTCATAACAGTAATTTAGAAATATTTTTTGCTCGTTAAATGGCACTGAAAGTAAGTTTTGGTTAAGTTGTTCAGATCCATATAACTTTCGAAACTGAAATGCTAATTTCTGAGAAAAAATAAACACCCTTCCAAATGAATTCAAAATCTTGCAAGATTCTTGCAAGTTATGAATTCTTGCATGATGTAAAAAAACTTCACTTCACTTTCCGATGGGTTCAATTGAACCCATCGGAAAGTGAAGTGAAGTTTTTTACATCATTTAGTTTAAACAGTTGACTCGTTCAGCTGAACAATCGATCAGTTGAACAATGCAGCTCTAAACCAATAAAACTTAATAAAACTAAAACTAATAAAACAATAATTAAAACAGCTCCTTTTTTTTAAAAAAAAAAGTACTTCTCCTTTAGTTTATGAACTATCGGACTGTTGATTAGGACCTATTATCTTCAGATTTTTTCCAGGCGAAATCAAAAATTCCATGCTAACATTGACGACATACAATCCACAGTTTCAACTTGATAACGGCCCAATTAATTGATATCATGAAAAAAAGTTGAGAAAAAGAGCTATAAACAGTCGATCTTAAGTTATGAACTATGAATTCTCTCCTACGCTTAGCTTAACTGGGATATTTCAGTGAAAATTTAAGATGATGTTTCTTAGGTATTTATAGATACATGGGTACTGTGGTATTTCGTGTTAGAACTGCTGAGGTGTAAAACTTAGAATGCCGCGAATTCATGCCTCGAAATCAAATCTCTGGCGCATATCCAGTAAACCGACAACCACTAAAATCTATAAAAAGACGTTTCTCTTATCCATGCAGTCCAAAGTAAACAAACTATTTTCCAAGGAAGATGCAGTATTTTGATTGATTCTTGAACAACTGTGATTCGTTTTTCCCCTTGACATTCATTATCTTCACCTGAAAAGGGACGGAAGGGTATCAACGATTTCAGGAACAAAATAGAGTGAGTTCACAGCTAACATCACTGAACCACGAGATAAATGGCAGAAAAAATAGTTTCAGAGCAGGAAAAAATTGATATTTCGACAGGCAATAAAAAGAATATGACTGAAAAATTTAGCCCGGAAGAGCGGTTTGCACGACAGAACAGTGTTTAGATAGTCCAATCACCATTTGACCCTCAAAGATTGAAAAAGCTAGCGATAGGGACAGTTTAAATTTTCAATATATTTCTGAGTTTATATAGAAGAAGCAGGCATAACAGTGTCAGATTGCTTCGGAACAAGGAGGAACAAAAACCTAATAATTGAGATATGTAAATTTATATACTATTGGGAAAACAAGGAAGTCATTGCAAGAGAGGATTCTATGAACAAAAAAATCCGATCACCTCGATTAAAATCTATGTACTATGAGCAGTTATCAGAGTCTGGGGTAAAAACTAAGCCCACACGACGAAACGAATTTTATACAACAAAAATGTCTGTGTCGTCTCTGTTCTACTGGAAAATTGAAAAACAGATACAAAAAAACCCATAAAATTGAGATGGTAATTGAAGTGGAAAATCATGACAAATAAATAGTTTGAAGAAGCAAGAAGTCTTCGAATACCAATCTGAAGTACGATTTCAAGCACCCAAACAACGGACTGTTTACAGGATCAACGATTTTTTTAATTTAATTTACGTTGTTTTCATACAAATAAAACTATTGTTTTCTCAAAATTTTTTCAGGAAAAAAAACTGAGTTTCACCAAATTGGAACAAATAGATTGATAGAGTATTTATTTGGCATCTTTCTAGTTTTTGTCATATGAGAGTCATTTTTCCTATATCTTGATCTCAGGTTCTACTTCTAAACAGCGCAGTTAACCATTTCTGCGGAGTGTCAAGTGCTTGGCGTGAGAACAGATCTCTTGGTTTTTCATTGAAAGTCACAGGATCCTTGAGGCTTAGGTTATGTCATGTCTAATAAAGGTCGACACTTTTTTCCTTTATTGAACTTTTTTTCAAAAAATTTTGTCTCTACCTCTCTATCTCTCTCTCTTTCTCTCTCTCTCTCTCTCTCTCTCTCTCTCTCTCTCTCTCTCTCTCTCTCTCTCTCTCTCTCTGTCTCTCTCTCTCTCTCTCTCTCTCTCTCTCTCTCTTTCTCTATTTAGATTTTATTCACTAAAAACGTAAAAACGCAAAATGGCTTCCTCTTGTTCAAACAAACAAATTAGTGATTAAAATTTTAAAAAATACACTTAAAAGATGCCTGAACAGTCTGCACAATTTACTTCCAATTTGTACAAAATCTAAAAAAAAGCCTCAAAAAGAAAAAATGCTCTAACATTTGGTGGAAATTATGAAGTAAACCAAACGCAAAATTACGTTCTTCTTTTGCATGCTTGCCTGAAGATTATACGTTGTCCGTTGCTTTTCAGGTAATTTTTTCTGAAAATTATTGAATTTCATCAACGAAGAACAATTTTAAAGAACTAAAATGAAAAACCTGCAAACGCTGAAGAAAAATCATTAAGACGACAAAACGATTTTGTCTTGAGGCTGAAAATTTTCAATTGGAGATTGAAAATAATAAACGCGAGCGAAATAAGTTTTTGTCTCTGCTAAAGATATTGAAACCATTGTTTGATTGGGTTTTTCTGAAAAATCAAACTCAGCCAACCTAAAAGAGCGTCTTGATAAACAAAAACGTAGGAACTTAGAAGCCAAGTAAAAAAACATCAAGAAGTGGAATGTGAGCTTAGATAAAAAATCGACAATGAAAAATTGTAAAACTCTTGCAAATGCAAAGAACCGGCAGCGTTTGCAGAGGCAAACTGAGTTGAATGCGTCAAAATTATCCTGAGGACGTTTTCAAGTAGCAACTAAATCAAACGGAAGTAACGAAAACTCCCAGTTGAAAATTCACTGTTTTTAACAATTTTCTGCCATTTTAAGGAAAATTTGTTAATTTAAGTTGCTGGTCAACCGTAGAAATGGCGAAAGCATAATTGTTTTTCTGTACCAAACACTTTTAGTGGAAATATGTAATTCCATAGTGCATATTAAACCAAAACACAGTGAAAACACTTTTATGAATATTAATTACGTGTTAATAAAAATTACAGTTTATCTTCGATAAAATTGTTTCGAATTAGAATTAATATATAGATTAATGTAATTCTCCGGTGGTTTCAAATGCAAGCTACGAAAAATGCTTATTAACAACATTTTTTAAATTTTTATTTCATATGTTTTGTAATATGTCATCGTGATATTTGGAACAGCAAATAGAACAGCAATGCACAAAATAGACTGCATCCTCAATGGAATCATTAGAACAAATTTTGTACATTGAAAACTTTTTGTTTTGCTGGTGCATTTATTGATTATTTTGTTGTTAGCTGAAATTTAAATTGTTCCTTTGGATAATCTGTCACCGGAAAATAATTTAAAATCAATATTATGTTTATCTTGGAAGAATTTTGCAAAGAGTTGATATCTCACTAGATGTTGTACGAGTTGCTCAAAACGGTGGCATGGTTATCTATAGTCATGGGAGAATTTCGCAAAAGTTTGGCAAGATAAGCGTTGATCAAGGACCTGTCGTTGCTCGAGGCTTGCATAAAAAAGTTTTGCTTGAACGAGTTGATCCTGTATAGTTCATGATTATATATCAATTAGGTTTATTGCATGAGCAATTTACATTTGTTTGCACTTAAATCCCTCTGACATTTGTTAGTTATTGAACTTTTAATAGATCAGAAAAATCCATTTTCGAAAACCTTGATAGGCTGAAAAACAAAAATGGAGAACCTAATGAAGACAATTTAGCCCCTTCAGTAACAATTTTCCACACCGGGGAAATAGAAACATATCCCCCTTATGGGAATTATTTGCAGGTTAGGATGCTTGAGTTTGCAGAATTACAAAAATTTTTGAAACATAATGGGGGCGTGAAAAGACAGAGGTAAAAGTTTAAACAAGATACTAACACTGCTCTTTTGCGTGCTGCGTGTGCGTCCTGGACAATTTTGACAAGAGACGATGCTGGGTTCTGTACCACACAGAGTGTGTGTTTCTGAGCCTCGGGGTCCAAACACGAAGAACCGTTTAGCATCCAACTGTTACTTATTGGGTAACCCTAAAATTTCGAAAGGTATGTTAGAGAAAAAAGCAACATCCGAATATATTAATGATCTAAATAATCTGTTCCATGTCAATAAAAGTTTAGGTACCACATAGTAAAACATGTGAACATGCTGCTCATATAGTACAAAATTTTTAAATTTAGAATCGGTTTATGCAGAGGTATTTGAACGAGCGATGTCTGGACAATAGTCTGGAACTAGTTTGATCAGAGGACGTTTTAATCCCGGACGGTCTAATCAGAGATAGCTTTGAGCACAATTTGAACGCAAAATGTATTTCAAGCGCACGAAAGTCTGATCAGATGTCATTTCAGTCGGGAGTTGTCTGATCAGAGGTCATTTCAGTCTGGGGCCTCAACCTGGATACAGATCTTGTATTTTTGTAACCTGCTGCAACATCATCAGGTTTATCTATAAAACTAGTAAAATGAAGTTATACTTTACTTACCACTCTATCATAACAGTACTCGTCTCCCTCATCGTCCTTGAGAACAACTGTGAACACATTCGGAGTGAATTCGAATCTGCCCAGGTACTCACTCACACTCGAGTCACTGACCACGTCAGATGCCACTCGTCTACACTCTCGATCTAAACACACAGCCACACCATCAAATTATACACAAAGTGACATTATTGTTTGTTTTTACGATTGTTAGATTATCTCATGTGTGGTGAGAAACAAGAAAGGTTTTCGTTATTTTTCAAAATCATCAGAAGTCAATATCAATTGAATTTTTGAAAAAAAAATAACTGACATTAAGGTTAACGGACAATTATAAGCTAAACTTCTGAGGATTTTAACTTCTAACTGATATTAAAATGTCTAAACACACAAAGACGCTGAAGAGTTTACAGAAATGATTTTAACGCAAACATTTGGCAAATATAATTTTAAAACTGCACGCAAAAGCTGTTGCCCAAAGAGACAAAGCAATAACGAGAACTGATTCAATGGTAATTTAACTCCACCGTTGATAATTTCACAATTCTCAATTTTTTACCTTCAGATTTTTTAATGCAAAATTGAACTTTTCGGTTTCCTTACAAAACTCCATTTTGTATAACGGGTCAATTCAAGACATCACAATTTACAAAGTAGAAATTTTTGGAATAAAATAGGAATCAATTTTTTTAACTGTTTTCCGATAAAAATAAGTGCACTCAGCCTAAAATTTGTTTCTGCGAAGTTCGCAAAATTATGTGAAATTTATCTCAGTGTTTCCTTATTTTGTGTACCGTCATTGATATTATGTTCAAAATAGTTAAGTTTATACTATTTTACTAGATAATAGCTATCTGTTAGTTTTATTAGTTATTTTTTATTAGTTATGTTTTGACTATCATGCTCAAATAGTCAAAATTCCTCGCATATATTGTTTAACGAATGAAAAATTTTCCAGCTTAACTGAAATCTCCTAAGGTTTCGTCTGTTAACTATTTCAGACTCGAAATTGCTGAGTAATAATGCAGTCCTGCTTATCACAGTTTCCAGGCTACTAAAAAAAATGAACAAGTTTGAAATCAAATTCAGAATTTCATTTTTGTTTGCCAATTCTCAGGAATGATTATCTGAAAAGAGAGCTGGCTATTATAAATTCCTCCGACATCAATGGTTTGTATCAATGCATCAGACCAAACCGAGCTCAACCTCTAATCAATACAAGAGAACTAATTTCCATTGATTAAAATGAAAGTTGTGAAAAGTTACCAACCATTAACACCCAATATTTGAACAATCTTCTCACTAGGATACAGTCCATACAGTCCACTGCCCAGGTAGTAGAAGCCATGCACGTGGTCCGAACTCATGAAATCTGTTCACACGCAAATTCACATTCGTTAATTTGGATCAACGATCTGGGTCAGATTCAATTTACTTTTAGGGTTCTTTTTGTGTAAGTCTCTTTGTCCTAAAGAATTTATAATAAAAATGATAACTTGTTTCCAGAAGTCAATAGAAAAAAACATTAATTATGTATGTTTACATCATGACAAAATCAATACCGCTCTGGGATATCACTATTAGGCCATGAAAGCCTGATTTCAAGTGTCTCAAGCGGAAAAGAAATGACTATGGTAGTTGCTGACAAGAAAAACAGGAAAATTACCACTCTCATAGAAAATACAGAATTCATTCATATTATCAAACTTAGATAGTAACTCACATTGTCTATGATGTAATCTTTAACTTCAGGGTTTGATTTAGAACGAATGTTATTCACTAATTTTGGAAAATATACTAGTAATCAGTTTATCAGCTGCTTGATTTTAGTTCTTATGGAAAAACTATCATATTTGTTTTTGAGTAGACAAAGTTTCCTAAATCTGGTTCGACAATTCAAAATTTTAAGAAACTCATCTTCGGAAATTAGATTTTCTAGACATGAAACTGAATTTTTGTTCCTTATTTTTATGTTGCTGTTTTCAAAAATTCAAATAGGTGTAGATCTGATACATAGTAAATGAGTAGTTTTCTCCTGGTTGTTGTTATAGACTCATACTTTATTTTGAAAGTCAAAAATCGAGCAATTCTGGTTATCGTCATGCTTAGTGGTTTCAGAATTTTGGTATTTTTCACATCCATATATAAAAACTCCATACTGAGCAATTGGCTGCACACATGTTTTATAAACTCTTAGAAGCTGCCTTGTTCTTAGACAATTCCTCAATCGGTAGAATAAGGAACAGAAAGATGTTAATTTTCATTCCACTGACTCAGCATGTCGTTCGAAACAAAGCTCTTTGTCAACTAGGATACCAAAAGATCCATTTACTGCAACATTGTGTCTTTCCGTGTTGTCAATCTATTAAGTGTTTAAGTGATGGCCATTTTTTTCTGAAACCTAAATATTTTTGTTTTATCAGCTTTCAACGTGAGGCGATTCTTTTATAGCCAATTTGCAGATCTTTCTAGAGATTTTCGTGCTCATCAATTTCGGTTTTCAGTTCCTTTTTTGGTGTAAATCACTGTATCGTCAGCATACAAAATAGTACCGCGTCGCGTTGTAGCAAAACCAGAATCATTTACAGAGATAACAAAGAGCAAAAGTTCCAAAATCGAGCCCTGGGATACGCCAAATCTGACATTCTATGTTGTTGACATTTTATCCCGATTTGAGTAAATTGCAATATATTACTAGGAAAGTATTGTAGTAACTTTAGGACAGGCCCAATTATTCCGCCTTTCGAACTTTTTTTTAAAAAAAATTTGGTTGTCAACGATGTCAACGGCTTTTTTAAGATCAAGGAAGGTGCATGTAGTTCCCACTGTATGATTTATCCAGTTTGATCTCAGGTTCTTGGCAAGTTCTACGAGTGCATCAATTGTACTTGTTTGGTCTCTGTAGCCGAACTTATTTTTTGGTTAGGACATTTTCATTGTTCACGAAAGAAACAATTTCGCTGTATAAGGTTTTCTCTAAGATTTTTCTAAAGGCTGGTAAATTTCTGGCCGGTATTTTAGTGGTTCAGTTTTATCTCCATCTTTGGAGACTGGAATTATTTTCGCTATTTTTAAGCATTCCGAAAAGTACCCTAATTCCATGCATATGTTTTAAATTTTGCATAGTATAGATGCTAATGAGGAGGCAACGCTTTTTAGAAAATAGATGTTCGGATTAAATGCATCAATGCTGCCTTTTGTTTAACTGGCTGCGAATTGTCATCATTTTAGATGTTGTTGTTTACAGAGAAACGTGTTGGGATGATATTTAGCTTGAGCTTGTTGTTAAGAAACTATCAAAATTAGCTGCCAATTTTTCACCTATTCAGGAAAAAAAATATTCAAACTTTCCGAGTATGCTTCATAAACTCACGATTGTGTTGATCTTGGGTTACGCTACAGCTTTCTTACAATCTCAAAAAATTTTCTACTACCGCTGCTGGCATTCTTATGTTTTTTGATAAAATTGTCTCATTTTTGTTCTTACAAGTTTTTTTACTAACTATGAATGTTCATCATACCTCTTTTTGTTTTAATCAGTTTTTTCTACGAGGTACAATTGTCTTAAGTGATTTATCTCGGAAGCAGCGTTTTGATTTTCATTGTCTATCCAATTCTTTTGGCTTGTTGACTGATGTTTTTTTATTGAGTTCTCATGATCCAATTCTTTATTTAAGAATTCTTGTAACACTTTTAGAACAAAACTGCAATTTTTAAACTTTAAGCCGTCTGCTTAAATTTTTTCAACGTAGGTCTCAACAATTGTTTTAATTTTTTAATGAATCTGGTGCTTTGCAGTTATGACCAAATGCGAAAACTGCAGGTTCTCTAATTATATCCCCTGCATCCGTTTCCGGGATTTGCAATTCAACTCAATAGTGATCACTCACAGCATTTTTTTGACATTATGTACCAGGCAGAAATTTGTGAAAAACAGGTCAAGTAATTTTCGTGTTGTTTTTGTTTCCGAGTGGCAGTATTAGGTGCCAACAGTGTTAGTCTATTTGCTTGCAAGATGGATGTCAGTTGCTTGAATTTTCTTCCATTTTGAAAAAGTTTACGTTGAAGTCACCACAGAATATGTGTTTCATGTCTGGTTTCACAACAATTTTTCTAAAAAGTTTCTCAACGCATGAACAGTTTTCTCATTAGAGCAACTAGGGTGATGTAAATGCAGCTTATAACGGCTTCGAAATCTTTATTGTTGATAAGCACAGAGATAGCCTGGACAGAGTTTTTCTCCAATTTTCAAAGGATTTCGCTTTAGCTCTACATTTTACATAAATACCAACCCCACTACCTCTTTTTACCTCTCTGCGCTTATTATCGTATTATAATTTGTAGGATTTAACAAATCCTTTCTATCAGTTTTTTTAACCGTGTTTCCCTTATGTGTAAAACTACTGGTTGCTGTTCTTTGCTCACATTTAATTTGAATTCATTACATATTTTGGACAGAGATCTAATGTTTTTGTATAAAACAGTTTTCAATTCAGTTTTTTTAATATTACTCATGTTCTTTTAGCTATGAAAGAAAATTAATTGAAGCACAACCGCAGCAAAGCATAACCTGTTCTCTCCAAGTTTTTTTATACTAGTAATGTCAGTACTTGCAGATTGCAGATTGATAAAACACAAAAAGAAGGAAAAGAAAAAAGTTTTCTTTTGAAATGATAAAAGAAAAAAAGAATTTTCCTAAATTTCTAATTTACAACATTCAAAAAAACTGCAACACAATGTAACAACATTCAGTGTCTTGTCATTTCATTTATCAAGATCAAAACTCGCTATACTTCTGCAAAAAAAAAACGTTTTTTTTTAATAAAAAGATTGACTAAATCGTAAGTTTAGACGCAAATTGTGATATCTGATAAAGCAATCAAAAACTGCGGCAGAAATTGATTAAAATTATTTTTTGTAACCGAAAAAATCTATGGTTTTACATTCTCTTAACTAAGATCATCACGTCAACAAATTATATTAAGTCAAACCAAGCTACATTATATGGGAAGTTTGAAGAGAAGTTATTTTGAATCTCAAACCTCGCTCAAAAAAAATTTTAAAATTTTAATAAAGTATTTTAACTCATCCATTTCCTGACTTATAGAAAAAATAAAGCAATTAAAAATCCAAGATTAAATCACTAAAACCTTTCATTAGCTTTATGTCAATGTTGACGCAGGAAATTATATTAGAAGGAAATTATATTATATTAGGAGATTATATTCTGAGCCTAACATACTATTTGCTGCTCAGAATAATGATTCTCTTGCAGTTTAACAAGTACATTTTTTGCCGAGTTTGGAGGAAAATAAGCTTATAATTAATTGTAAAAATCAAATTAAAGTTTCCCTGCAACTAATTAGTAACAAGAGGGGCTGCAATCTACTCTGATTGCCACATGACTTGTTCCAAATTATCAAAAAATCACTTTTTGTAGGGGTATGAGGAGGAATAAATGAGTGGAGAGCAGATAAAAACTATTAAATTTAGTTTGAAAAATACGAGTTGATTTGAGAGAGCTTCATACGTTTAACAATTACAATGGTCATTGAAATAGGTTTTTGATCTCTACTTCTTCAGGCAACCACAGTATCAGAACCAATTGGAGTGATAACTTTGAGTTCTAAATGTCAATTAAATGAACAGAATCAGAAATAAGAGATTTTTTGTTAAAATAATCAATATAGACAAACTGAATGGCCTTGTCCAGTTTTAGCGATTGCTGCCTAGGTTATTTTCTCTTTTAATAACTAGCATCAAACAAAATATACTAAAACATCAATTAAAATTTTTCTTTACTTTTTCTCATCAAAAACAACTACTTCGAAAATGTTTCACTTCTAAATCAAATATAACCATTAAATTGTTGGGAACTAGCCATGATTGATTCTAATGACAACAATTGAGACTGAACAAAGGCGAAGAGCACATTATACCGTAGACGAAATCACCCAGGTACCTTCCCTCAAAGCTTTCAAACAATGCCTCGCAAAAAATTCCTCATATTGCATTGCAGTGCCTTTAAAACTGGCCCATTACAATAGCAATCGACATACCAGTTGATCGCAGTTAGTAATAAAATTCATCTCGCAATAAAAGGAGTAGAAGATGACAAATGATCTTGAAATATGAACTTTAACACTACAACAATCCTTTTCTTACCACATTTTTACCCAATTATTTAAGGTAACAAATGCACTCGATTATTTTATATACTCAGGTTGATAAGCTAGAACCTTGGGTTATATAATGTTTTGTCGAAGTTTTTTTATGAACTCGATAGAAATATTATATATCACCGCAGAGCCGGTATCAACTTGTAGAACTACCTAGTTAAAGGCCTGCGAACACACTATGTTACCGAAAAGCTGCGTACAGCGCAAATTTGTGCTTTTCAGAAGCTATTTTTGCTCCAAATGTTTGACATGACAAAACTATGCAATAGTTGCAAGATCTTATTCTCATTTTTCCCGATTACACAGAAAAAATTTTTAAAAGTGACTTGTTCTTTTACTACACAATTCTAAATGCCCATTTTTTATGGACAGAATATAATTATTCAGCTTAACACCGATATCTAGTACGCTAAGGCATGCAAATAAAGGTTACCGAAGAAATTAACAGCTTCAAGACATCTACAACGAAGGAATTGTAAAAGTCTGTCACATAAAGGGAAAAATGATTCTTGACAATGAATTACAAAAAATTCAAGTTCGAAAGAGCTATTACTTAATTTTTGGGCTACGAAACAGCCAGATGACCGAAACTGTTCATTAGAAATTGTGAAAAACTAAAAAGAAAACTTGCTTTTTCAAATCTTTCTTAAACAAGATAATGCCTTGTTCATCAATCAATGATTTTTGGCCATTTTTTCAACGAAAAGGAGCGGGACCTATTTAGAAGGTGCATTTTGACTCAAATTTTAATTTAGCAATTTTGATGGGAACGTGACTCAGATACTATGAGAAAATTGTGTAAAAATTATACAAAACGTGAACTGGATGTTAAAAGGCAAAAACCGTAACAACACACAGCTAAAGAATTGATTTGAACTCCAAATGTTTCTTATTTGATGTTTCTGGCAATTTTTAAGAATCCTTTGTGGGTAGGTAGCTTTTTGGTACCACAGTGTATTATTTTGCTAAATTGGACCAAACTGCGAAACCAAAGATTTCCTTCAAAGAGTTGTCGGTATATTTTGCATTTTGTAAATTCAAAGTCCGCCCTACACTCTCGAATGCAAATTGACATAGTTTTAAATTCATTTAAATATGCAGTGTGTGTTATAGCCTATATTTTAACATTGGATGTGAGTATTACCAGTACTGGCTCTGTATAGAATTAACCCCATAATGTTTTAATCCCTCAAAACGTGATTTGATGTTTCCTTAATATCCTTGTCTCAACTATAAAAGTAAACTTTAATGTGTCCTTATTATTAAAATAATAGTTACAGCATCAAATTCCTATAGTTTAAGTTTGATCCTACAAAACTTATATAATGAAAAACTTGAAGCTTTGGGGGTCACAAAAATCCTCCAAGTCATTCGACTGGATCTTTTAACTCCAACTTCTGCGTTTATCAGCTACACCAAAAGTCTTTTTTATTTTTTTATCAAAAAGTGGCCAATACGGCATTAATTTATTTTTTTCAAAAAAAAAACATTTTATCTCATAATTGTCACCGGCTCATAAATGATACAGACCTGAATTGATAGCATATGAGATGTAGTGGTTGACAAATGCATTGTAGATGTCATTCTGTATCGGTTGGGAGAGGGTAGCCTGACTGACACAGAAGAAGTGGTTCAGGTTCTGATCACAATAGGAATTGCCGTAGCTCCATTGGTGCGAATTACCCTGGAAAAAGAATCAGAAATTTACTTCAAGTATTGGTAGGTTTATAGCTTTCAATTTTTCTAAGCTCGTCTAAGGTGAGAAAAGTTTTTTAAAAAAATAAATTTAAGCATATGAAAATTTTAAAAGCTGAGATTAATAAGTTACAGAGTTGTGAGCAGTTAAAATCAGATAATCTGCTCAGATTTTATCTACGTCCATGACGAAAAGCAATAAAAATAATTTTATTTCTTTTTCTAATAAAACAATAACAGTTCTGCTGTTTCAAGAGTTTTAATAAGCGGATTTTCAGCTGCAAGAGGATAATGGAAATTATGGCGCTTGAAATTTTTTTAAAAAAAACTCGTCCAAACGTGATTTACGGACTAAAAAATGATGATCTTCCAAGCCATATTTGTGAAACGAAATTTTCCATATATTTGTGAAGATTAACATAGTTTCAGCTTATATTCCCCTGAAAACAATTTTATTATGTTTATCTGAGAATCGATTTAGTTTTGTTTTAGTTTATATCCCCGTGAAAGGAAATTTTTTATGTTTATCTGAGAATCGGTGACACTGACCACTGTCCTCCGTCTGAAGCAGGAAAACTCGCCCCCTTTGTTCTGCATGGCGAAGTACTCTGCCCTCCAAGGAGGGTTGAATTGTTCCAGTAATGCCTCACCTGTGTTTTCATCGTCAGTCACGTGCCACGGAGTCTCACAAATGTCTGCGAATATATGCCAAAAACTTTGGTAGATATATCTATATATACAAAGATATCCAAAAATTGATCTATCGGTTAAAATTGAAATCAATATATTATCGCCAAGTTATTGTCGAACACTTTCAATTTTGTCACACAAACTCTTGTGTATCATTTGCAGTGAAATCGGTGAAAACAATAAATTTGCATCAGATCACTTCTTATTTAAATAAACGGTATTGACTGACATTCCTAGCAATTTTATTGTGAATGCACCCAAAGGCTATAAATCCAAGAATCATTTTTGTGACTATTTCATTATATTTGTTATGAACTTTGTTTTTATCGAGGAGCTTTCAAAGTTTAAATTGTCGATAATTGACGTGATTTTCATCGCTTTTAGCGTCCATTTTGTACAATTTAAACTTTCCTGTACCAAATTCTTGTTTGAAATTATGTATAACGCAATGATTTTGAGCGAAAAAGAATTTTAATTAGACAAGCAGGAAAAAAGTCTTATTTCGGTCTGAGCGTGGTTTTTTACAGAGAGTTGAAATTTTATTCTGTTTAAAATCTTTAAAAAATTTTGCATTTTTCGAGTCATCTACAAACGAGTAAATTTTCATATCAAGCTTCCAACAATGAAAAATCTCTTTTGACTCCACGTTTTCGTAATTATCTAAATGAATTTTTGAATTTTGCCTGCATTTGTTGCTATTTCCGGAGTCGATGACTTTGTTTCATTAATCAAAAGTTCAATTAGTTGCTGAAAAATGGAGTAAGTTGATATATCTAATGCTTTGAGTAGATACCGAATGCTGATTTTTCTTTCAATAAATTTTTGAAATTATCGTAGAATTATGAAAAGTTCCCTTTATAGTCTTGTCCCGTAATCATGATAATAAAAGGCCTATTGGCGTTCAAAATTAGCCCAATTAAGCAAATATAAAATTATCAGTGGACACTTTATAGTTCTATTGGCTTCGACACTTTTTCTCGCATTTTTTCTTTGAAATTTATGGTTGGTTTTTGCCTAAAATTGTTGTTGTTCTTCTTCTACGCTTCTTGATCTAAAATTCTTCTTGAGTCAAAGGATTTTTATTGACTTTGACACAAGGAGTTTTATTTTAAAAAATTTACTTCCGGTATTTTCTTCATATTTGTGATTCTTTGGATAAGTGTAATCAGTATGTGCAACTTAAGCAACTTATGCTTTCCAAATGCAGCATATAACATTTTATGAGTAAATACTTTTTTCGTTTTCAAGGGTCTGTCACTTTTTCTTTTTGTGTCTTAAATAAGGTTTGATTTTTACCAGTATATGTGGTTCTATTTTCTGTTATATGACTAATTTTGATGAATAAAAGGGGTGTCTTTAGATTCCCATTGACTTAAAAAGGAAACCATTTAATGAATTCAATTAATCACTAATAGTTTTTCAGTTTATCCGTTTCCCAGAATTTTATCTTATTTTTATCATGGTCATTTTTCTTTCGTTAAGTAAAGTTGTTACTCATTTTCATCAATGACAGCACCTATTTAATTATTGTACATTAACCACTTTAATTCTTGAGATTTTGAAATTGCGCTTTATTCGTGGCTCTGTTTGTTGTCTTTTTTCATGGCGTTTTTTCGGCCCTATAATGTTGCATATAATTGTTTTTTGCATTTAGCAGCGTCTGTTTTAAACATTTTGTTACTCAACCACTAATTATTTTCGAACAGCTTGTAAAAAATTTTTTCTCAAACGCCAATTGATTTCTCAGCAATTTATGAAAAGCTCCTATATCTTCTTCATTTGGCAGACAATTAAGTCAAAAATGAGGATGAGTGGGGTCGGAAGAACGTGCGAAGGCCTATTACTGAATCTATTTTTCGAATACTTGGCTCAAATAATTTTTTTTCTTAACTTTGTCTTTCGCTCAAACTGAAAACTAAGTTTGTTTTCTCTCCCAAAATCGTTTCCAAAATCTTTCCGCCTAATTTTATTAATTAGTCCATTGTTTTATGATACACTATGGTACCAAATAACTACGTACACCTAAAATTTTTTTAAAAAGCAATACAAACATCAAATAATATAACATTTTGGGTTCAAATCTGTTCTCTAATAACGCGTCATTACACCTTTAGCTTTTTAAACGTCTAGTAGACGGTTTGTATAGTTTTCATACAGGTTTCTCACGACGTCTGCGTCAATTTCAGTCCAAATTTCATAATTTTTCGTAAAAATTTTATCAAGAAACTGTCTGTTTTCGTAATCGTTGCTTCAAATTTACCCATATATTTTCAATAGGATTCAGATCTGGACTGTATGCTGGCCATTCCAGCAACTTCCAATCGTTTTCTTGGAAGAAATTGCCGATAATCTTTGATTTATGCACAGGAGCATTATCTTGTTGAAAAATAATGTCCAGGAAATGCATTTTTTCTCCGTAAATTTTCAAAATTTCCAAATATCCAACCGCGTTTATTTTGTTTGGACATTTAACAAGCAATTTTCGTCCATCTGATTGTATTGCACCCCAAAACATAAGTGATCGTTTGTCAGAACACAAATTTTTTGTGATTTTTTCAAGAAATCTCGTTCCATTTCTCCGCAAAACTCTAACCATTCCGTCGCTGGAGATGCGCACCCTTGTTTCAATAGTAAAAACCACATTGTGCCAAAAAGATCACGCTTTTTGAGCATGTTGATGCACCATTTTGAACGAAAACACTTGCTTCTCGTCTTCAAATTGACTTTTTTGCAGCATTTCTTAAAAAAACGCCATATTTTTGAGAATTTGTCTAACTGTACCTATAGAAATTGTTTTGTAGCAAGAGAATGCGCTATGAGCCACTCTAATGCGCTTCAGTGAGGTTTTGGGATCTTTCAAAACATCGGTAACTAACATTTTTTTTTTGATTTTTTTGATAATTTTTGGGGTCTTCCTCTCGATTTTTGGGCCTCCAAACTGTTATTTTTCAAGCAACGTTTGTATGCACACTGTGCACTGGATCTTGATTTCAAATTGAGTTGATTTTGTATTTTAGACCATGAAAATCCGACATCTCGTAGCATAACAACTTGGCAAACGGTGGAAGAACAAAGCGGTTTAACCATCTTTTCTGTTTAAGCGGAGTATTATACTCATACACAGTGAGTATATCCAATTGAGTTGCAAATGGCACTTTATTTACTAAGATGGGAGATCGCGTTGCAAATGGCAATCTATTTGATTGAGTTTTATAATCCAATTTCTAGACTAGTCAATCGCGGTGCGAATTGCTGCTTTCACAGTACTGAGGTTAAATGAGTAGCATTTTGCAAGAATTGAATTAGACTGAACTCTAGCGTTGCAATTTGGGGAATGAAATTATGAAAATTTCAATTTTAAGAAAGAAAGTTTGCTCAAGCTTTAATCACGATTAACGGAAGCAACTCTAAGATTTGTTTATATCATGAACAAGTTAATTTCCTGCACAGACAGGATGAACAGACAATACTGCTAAAAAGGGGAGGAAGTTGACAATAACTGAACTGAAATGGCATTTGCCTTTCCAATGGAACTTACAACAAATAAAGGAACTAAATGCGGATATCGATATATGAATAGTATCCATTGCCGCATGACATTTCCCCCTCTTTGAGAGAAAATAAACTTACTAATTAAAATCAGAAAATTAATAAATATTCACCGGTTACTAAGTAATAAAATATTAAATAATAGATAAAATATAAGTTTTATGAAGTTTTTGTTTTATTCAAGTTCATTCACTATCACTATTTTCTGCGTTTTCAGCTTGGAGAACTGTCATCTCCCTTGGTTGATTTTGGGTATCTTCAACCCATTCAGTTGAATTTCTTGCGTCCTGATTTGCATTGTCAGAATAGCCTTCTGTGTTTCTGACCTTTTCTATGATGGTTTGTGATTTCGGTGTCTTCTTCTTTAAAGTTCGCTTGCTTTTTCGAACTGAAGAAGTATCGGAATCTGATGTGTCACTAATCGTAATTTGTCGCTTTGTAGTTTTTCGCAAAATGGGTGTCAGTGTTGGCTGTGCTGATGAGGGCATTTGCGTCGCAGATGGTCCTGCTGTATTGGACGTGGTCAATTGTGGTGCGATTGGACTAAATCGAAGGATCTGTGTTAAATTGGGTCGATTGAGAAATGCCTCGTCGTGTTTTGGATTTCTCTTTGGAATTCTCATTTTTAACGATCTGGCTATATTGCTAGCTGAAGAGATGCATGACCTGCCCGAGGAAACTACACTCACATCATCCGATTGTCTTCGATTGCGTTTTATCTTTTTATCGCCTGTGTTTTTCCGAATAAGATCACGCTTGTGTTTGTAGATTTTGTGCTCGATGGTCTTCTCGTTGATCTTTTTCGGTGTTCTCTCGATGTATTG
This sequence comes from Convolutriloba macropyga, assembly GCF_964194025.1. Lineage (NCBI taxonomy): Eukaryota > Metazoa > Xenacoelomorpha > Acoela > Convolutidae > Convolutriloba > Convolutriloba macropyga. The sequence continues at coordinate 18,092,730 of NC_134474.1, forward strand.
TGCAAGGTCCGTATCTCTTTCTGCCCGAGTTCCGAATTTAGCTGTATCCGAATTTCTGACCCGCACTTCTTGCTTGTGTGGTTCTTTGATGACGCTTGTCGTGGGCTTACTTTGCACACAGTGCTTCCTGGTGCTAGCACCTCATAAAGCCCATCTAGATTTTTCTTCTGTCGTTGGTTTTCGTGCAATTTGCGAGCCAACTTTACCTGCACACTGCGTTCCGAGCAGGGAATCGGTTGACTAACGCCTTCTGAATTGAGAAAACGTTCTTCTCCGTCTTTTCGTTTCTCTTGCTCAGCTCTTGCAAGAGCACTCGCGGCGCACATGACACGTTCGATCTCCGTGTCCGAACATAGGGCTGTATCTGCCCACTGCTCCTCTGACAGGTAAGAGCGACCCGGAATTGTATCTTCGTCTAAATAATAATTAAGTATTGCATTATAATTGAGATTTTTACTATTGGGTTTAGTTGTGATGTTTGATATAGGTGTGTTGCATTTCCTACCAAAGTGTGCCTCAAATGGTGTGGTTTTTATTGTTTTTTGTTTTGATATTCATAATCGTTGTATTATTGCTTTAAGTGAATTTTCTAAATTAAATTTTTTATTTAATTGTGATTTCATGCAAGTTAATTGTCGTTTAATTGTTTGAATAACACGTTCTACAAGTCCAATTGCTCTATGATCATTTGCTGGTGCATATATAGGTGAAATATTATTTTCTGTATAGAATGTTTCAAACTTTTTTCCTGTAAAACATCTAGCTTGATCTAATCTAATAGTTCTAGGTACTCCGTGATGACATATATAATTATTTAGGAATTTGATTACATTTTGGCCTGATGCATGATTTACTATTTCTACTGTGGGGTATTTGGAATATCTATCTATACTTGTAATAAAGTATTGTTCTATGCCTTTCTCATTTAAAATTGGTCCACCAAAATCTATTTGTTTTTCGTCGTTTGGTTCACTACATTTAGGTAGAGGTGTCCATTTGCGGTGCGGAATCAATGATTTAAGGTTCTTACCAATTTCCGTGCAGGCTTTGCACTCACTGCTTTTTGCCAGTATGTCTCTATGGATGTAAGGCCACCAGATATTTTGAGCGAGTGAGAGCATGGCGAAACTTCCTGGGTGTGTAGAGTGGATGTCTTCTAACACCGCGTCCTTGATTGATTTGGGTATGGCAATTCGTTCGTCCAGGCAAACGCACCCATGTTTCACACTTAAGTCCCTCCAATAAGAGAAGAGATGAGGGCTTATCTCTTGTAATCGGTCCGGATCGTCTCTCATCACGCAGTCCCTCACTTCTTTGAGTATTGCGTCCTTTCCGTTAATATGGCCAAGAACTTTTTACTGAATACTTTATTGAGGGTCTCAGTAAAGATTATGTCGTCTGCCTCCTTAATCGTACTGCCGGTTGGGGTTTCTGTGTGTGAGGTCGTATTTGTTCCAGGCGTAGAGGGAGTCGTGTCCGAAAACGTCACTCTTGCCTTTGTAGGGGTTGACTTAGATCGGGTTGCTTTGGCCTTCGACATTGTATTTATGCTGTTGACTGAATTGTCTGATATGAAAGAATTAGTTTGTTTATTCACTATGGAGTGTTTTGTAGGCTGAATTTGGGCAACAGGCGAGTGATTTTTGTGCAAGTGGTTTTTATACTTAGGAATTTGTGCTTTCGCGCTTAATTTAGTGTTATTAGGTGGATTATTTGATTTTAAACCATTAATGGGTTGTATTGGGGATAATTGTTCAGATCGTTCACATTCTTTACTATCTGACTTTTGCACCTCTTTTGCAGCGAATTTGTTAATGGAATGTGAATTACTGACTTTACGATTATTTAGTGCAAATTGTAATTTTGTAACTTTAAGTGGCATTTGCGACGCAAATGGATGTTTAAATTGTGAAATAATCTTAGATTTAGGAAGTGTTGATTGCGGCACGAATGGTGTTTTTCACTGGTGAAGGAGTTAATTGTAATGCAAATGCTTCATTAAAATTAGGTGAATTAACATTTAGTAATGTAGGCAATCGCGGTGCAAATTGTTGTTTTAATTTATGTGAACACAAATTTGACTTTTAAATACTGCTAAATTTTTTAGTTGCTTTCTGTTTATCTATATTTAGAGTTTTCATTGAATCACAAATTGTTGAGATTGTTACTACAACAAAGTGTTCGTCGTAGGTGGATATCTTTTTAGCTCTCGCAAATGGGTTCCTTGAAATGTAATCGACTAGACCCATTTTTGCACCTGGCATATGTTCGATTGTGAAATTGTACGGAAGAAGTCTGTCTATCCAACGAGATAATCGGCTATTATATGATTTGTTTGATCGATGTTCTTTAAGTATGGATAATAGGGCTCTGTGATCCGTTACCACCGTGAAGTTTTTTCCATACAAATAGTATTTAAAATAGTCAATTGACCAAACTATCCCCAATAGTTCTAATTCGTTGACACTGTAGCGTTCCTCCGTTGAATTGAGAAATCGGGACGCGAATGCTATTGGTTTCCAACCATCTGGTGTACTTTGCTCTATTGCTGCTCCCAATCCGGAACGTGAAGCATCATATTTGACGCGAACGTCCAGTTTTGGATTATAATGACTGTTTTCTGTACTATTTGCGATTTTTTCTTTAATCAAGTTAAAGTGTTTTGTGTGCTCATCTGTCCAAACGAATTTTACAGATTTCTTTAACAGTGGTCTAAGAGGGTGACATAATTGTGCGAGATGTGGTATGAACTTGCCGATGTAATGTACTGGCCCTAGAAATGATCTAAGACGTTTTAGTGTCGTTGGTGGTGGTACTGTTAAGATTGCTGCAGTTTTACTTTCTAAAGGTGATATTCCAGTCTGTGTGAATTTGTAACCTAGCCATTCTATTTCTGTTTTCGCGAAGTGACATTTCTGAAGATTAATTCGTAAGTTATCTTCATCTAGTTTTTTGAGACATTTGAAAACATATGCTAAATGATCTGCTTCAGTGCCGGTACTAACGATTATGATATCGTCCAAAAAACAATATGTGTTTTGCAAGCCTATGAGTGATCCATAGCTTTTTGGAATTCTGCCGGCATATCTGTAAGACCATAAAAACCAGTTTTGAATCTATAGGTACAAGTAGATTCGCCACATATGATATTAAAAATACAGTGTTTTGCTGTGTCTTGATGTAATTGTAGTTGGCTATATGCATATTTTAAATCTAATGTGGTGAAATATGCTTGTTGACCGTTAAGGTGTGTATCTGTAAGGTGTTGTGATATGGTGTCAATTAACATTTCGATGTTAGGCATTTGATATTTATTTTTGTGTATTGCTTTATTTAATAATTTGGAATCTAACGTCAGTTTTATCAATTGGTCTTTTTTCACTGTGATTACGATCGGAGAAATAAAATGTTCGTCAGAGCAACTAGATAGTTTTTCAATATGACCTTTAGTTTGTAATCTTTCTAATTCTTCTGACACTCTAGGTTGGAGATTGATCGGAACACCTCGACCTTTTTGATGCTTTGCTGTAAATTTTTGATGAAACTTTGATTTCGCTACATGTGTTTTGGATAAGCCAATCCTTGATACTAGATGTGGAAATTGCGTCGCAATTGTCTCTTTAATTTTACATACAGAATTATCGATGTTATAAAGACATTTACCAGTTTCTGGTTGTTGTTGAACAACTGCAAGCCCCAAGGTAGCGAACAGATCCCTTCCAATTATGTTTTTGTGCCCATCGTCTACCACAGTCAACATTGCTGATGTGTCTTTCCACTGATTGTAGATTACTGTGGTTTCCAAATGCTCAAGAACTTTGATAGGTTCGTTTGAAAAAGTCTTCAAGTTCCTTTTTTCTGTTGCATTTGTCCATTTGGCTGATTTTGTCGATCAGGTGATTTTGTTCGCTAAACTTCTTGTTATGATACTGACTGCACTTCCAGAATCAATCATTGCAGAGGTTTTAATTTCCCCCAATTATATTTCAACGTTTATTGGTTCCAATTGGTGCACCGAATCAGAGGTGATCGCTGCCACATAGTCCTCTGAATCACTGTCATAGTTTGAATCATACACATGTTCGTACAATTGTTGATAGCTTGTTATGTAATTGACTGATTCTTCATCATCACTCTTTTCCCGCGATTCGTCCATTTGGTTAACATTCGTTTTTTGAGTTTTCTGTATTGGATTCTGCGACTTTTTCGGTTTGCGCAATTTTCTGGCGAAATGACCCACAATACCACAATTATTGCATTTCTTGCCATTCGCGGGGCAAATCAGCTTACGGTTGTGACTCCAGCGGAGACCACAATTCGTACAAACACTTGTATATTGGTAATTTTGAGGAACAGTTGGGTAGCGTGTAAAGTCTCGTTTAGCCGGAGGTGCATTCGCGTTGCGATTGCGGACTTGGTTACTATTAATGAAATGCGATTGCGGACTTGGTTACTATTAATGAAACTTGGTTACTATTAATCAAGTTTTGGTTTATTTTCTGTTGATTCTGAGCTCCCATCTCCATTTGTATAGCGATCTCCAATGCTTTTGGTGGTTCTACTGTTTCTTTCAACAATTCCTTCTGTGTCTCATGATCAAGCATATTCAATATGAATGCATCACGGATCAATGTAGTCTCTTCACTACCCAGATTGCAATTCTCCGCTTATTCTAAGAGACGACCATAGAAATTTTCCACTGACTCTCCTTTTTGCTGCTTACAAGAGTAGAAAACGAAGCGATCGTAAGTTATATTACGAACCTTTGTGAATGAGTCCTCCATTGCCTGCGACAAATCTTTGAAAGGTTGTTTCTCTATCTGAAAATGGGGGTATTTACTCTTGAAAATTCGTCGTCCTTCTGTTCCAATGCTCAATTAGAGCAACGATATTGCTTTCTGCTCACAAATTCCCCACGGTTTGTCTCCACACAGAATCCCAATTTCTTCAACTTTTTTACAACGGTTTTGCCAATTTACTTTCAATTGTTGAATACGAACTTTTCGATCTCTTTCCGTCGCTTGTGTGTGGTTTTCTACCGGTTCTTCATAGACGGGTTCAGGTGGGTAAGTCACTGTTGCTGGACGATCGTCTAGCAGGGTGTCTAGCTGTATCCCTTCCTTAGCAAGTAGAGCCAGTTTCCATTGCTGTGTCCATTTGTCCCACGTCAGAGGGGTGTTGCCGTCAATTTCTCCCAAAATGCTTCTATGTGGAGTGGTGTCTTTTTGGAGTCCGTTGCTGACTGCGCCATATTATACTCATACACAGTGAGTATATCCAATTGAGTTCCGAATGGCACTTTATTTACTAAGATGGGAGATCGCGTCGCAAATGGCAATCTATTTGATTGAGTTTCATTATCCAATTTCTAGACTAGTCAATCGCGGTGCGAATGGCTACTTTCACAGTACTGAGGTTAAATGAGTAGCGTTTTGCAAGAATTGAATTAGACTGAACTCTAGCGTTGCAATTTGGGGAATGAAATTATGAAAATTTCAATTTTAAGAAAGAAAGTTTGCTCAAGTTTTAATCACGATTAACGGAAGCAACTCTAAGATTTGTTTATATCATGAACAAGTTAATTTCCTGCACAGACAGGATGAACAGACAATAGTGCTAAAAATGGGAGGAAGTTGACAATAACTGAACTGAAATGGCATTTGCCCTTCAAATGGAACTTACAACAAATAAATGATTTAAATACGGATATGGATATATGAATAGTATCCATTGCCGTATGACACGGAGAAAGTGAGAATGAACTTTCTCTTAAAACTTCTAAATTTCACACCTTTTTTCACGCATTAACACAAATCGTGCTTATAAAGCACGAATCAAGCTTTAAAAGCAGAAATCATGCTGCACGTAGCTTTTTGGTACCATAGTGTATGATTAACTTCAGAAGTGTCCAGGATTCTTTAACTGAAAAAAATCTGAACCTTTCCAAGTGCGATCAAATCCTAACTAAGTTACTTACATTTAGCATTCTCGGCATATGTAGCGTCTTGCGACACGTATACGATTTGCAAAGTCGGCAACAATACGAACGTATCATCTGAAACGATAATAAAACCGTACCCATTTACGACATCAGTAACTTGCATAAGAGATGCAGGAGTCACATATGGTAATGTTTGACTTGTAGTTCGGCTTGTGGTCGCACTAGTTGTAGAACTCGTAGTAGAACTTATCGTAGAACTTGTAGTTGAACTCGATGTCGAGCTAGAGGTGTAACTCGAAGTGTAGCTAGTCGTGGAGCTTGTCGTGGAACTTGTAGTTGAACTCGAAGTGGCGCTTATAGTAGAACTTGTAGTAGAGCTGCTAGTGGAGCTTGTAGTATGGCTCGAAGTAGAGCTCGTGGTTGCGCTTGTAGTCGTGTGTGATGTAACCCAAGTCGTGGGACTTGTAGTGTAGCTTGAAGTTAGACTTGTTGTTCCGCTTGTAGTCACCATTTCTCTCGGGTCTTGGGCCAAATGATCGTTACCGAAGCTCATAACTTTAGCTTTCGGGCGGTACTTTTTCACGTCTCGGAAATTTTTAGCAAACCAGAAAACTTGAGGAATTTTGGCGAAGTTGTTCGGGTCTAAACCCGAGAAGTAAAAGCGGCAGTCGCTGTTTTGTGCATTCCAGCTGAACGATTCGCAGTTGTCGGTGCTAACACAATATTGGTTGCATTCGTCTGGATACATAAATTTATAGGGTACTTTCAAACCGTCAAAATGGTACACTGGTAAGCCCTCAATGTAAACTAGATCCTCTGCGATTATATCGGTTTTAATAAACGATATGTCGGATAACATTATTAAGCAGTGGAACCAAAACCAAAACATTTTGAATCTATCGGAAAACTTTGGCGATAACTTTTTATCGGAGATTTTTTTTGGTCAAAAATTAAAGCTCGATAAAAATAACTGTTCAAATATTTCTTTAAACTTCATCTACGAAAAAAACTGAGCAAAGCGTGCATAAATTCAGATTCCAAAACGTTAGCAGATGTTTTTGACAAACTGACATCAAAAATTAGCTAATTTCAGAAAAAAAATGAAATTGATTAGATTCAAGCCACGTAGAGATGACTTTGCGGAAGGAAAAGAATTGTAAAATAAAGTTAAATTTCCAAAACACTGTCCAGCAGAAATGATGGTTTGATTAATGGGCATAAATAAATAAACAATTATATGTGTATCATAAACTACCAAACTACGTCAATTATTCAAATAAAAATTCAAAATGCTTCTCAATGTATTGCACTTTGCACGTCCTCCTAAATAGTTCCACGTTTTTTGTAACATTTCATATCCCCCCCCCCCCCCCCCCCCCCGTATAATTTCTTGCATCCGAATAAAATCTCGTGTATTTTGATGATAAAATTTGAGGAAAATAATGTTCCATTATGAATACAGAAATAAAAAAAAAAGAGGAAATTTGAAATTTGGCGGTCCTTCAAAAAATGATGGAGAAGGGAGAGTGTTAAGGTCCGAAAACCCTATAACTTTTTGCCACAACTCGATTTGTTTCCCTTTACCCTAAAATTTTGTGTTTAGATATTTGTGTGAGTAAACCAATTGTTCAATTGTTAATTGTTGAAATAATTACAATGGTTACCTACACGGACCAATATAGGCACTGAAAACATCAATTTACACTTGGGGAAACAGCTAAAGAAACACGCCAAAAAATTTTGTCCATAATTCAACATCACATGTATTATGAAACATGGGAAGGTTATAATTTATAACCAGTCAGCATTGGAACTCGGAAGCTGAAGTCTCGGAGGAGCTGCTGATTTTACCCCCGACTTGTGACCCCCCATTGGGGGAGGTCGGGGGAACATCTTTCAAAATGGGTGACGGGTGATAATTCTGCTGTTGCTGCTGGTGCAAATGGTGATGGTGATTGGTGGACTGGCTTATGTGGTGGTGGTTAATAATATTATTACTAGAGTTATTACTACTCTGGTTAGGTGTTGGGTTTGCGGTGTGAAGGTGCATTTGGTTGAGGGTGTTTTGGGAGGCAAGAACAAGTTCGATTTCCGAGTAGTTTTCAAGTCGTTCCACCTCCACGTCTCTTCTCAATCGCGTGTTCGGAAGTTTGCGCACTCGCTCAACGTGAACAGGAAATCTGAAACAATGAAACAATCTTATTTCACGAAAAATGTTTGCTTTAAATTTTTTTCAATTTTTTCCTAG
>NC_134474.1:18101118-18201453 GCF_964194025.1 Convolutriloba macropyga
AATATTTTCCGACGTAATATGTCCCTTTTCACAAATGTCCAGACCTTGTTCTTTGATGACGACGTTCGTGTGAATGTTCACCAGGCTCTAGATTGTCCAGAACGATTTCTACACTCTTTAGTTTGGGTCGCACGATACCCCGTGTGTGACCCCATTGGCCTGATCAGAGGTGGCTTGGGTCTGCCACCTTAACTTGGGGTGAAAACAAACAACCAACCTTCGTAAAACAGACAGACGTCCCGTCCTTGTGTTTCATGCCAAATCTCTGAATGTTGGGATGGAGCCCCAACGTGTCCAAAAGATCTTGACCTCTTCTCCAACTGTCTAGAACATCCCAAGGCGTGTCACAAGTGACGTAATGCTCTGTGAAAGGTGTAGCACTATTGGTCAAGGTCACGACTTGCATAGAGGGCAAAAGGGCGATAAGGTAATCAGAGACCTTGATAAACCCGTATGATTCATCTCTTACATCAGGTACAGTGTTCATGAATGGTTTGAATTCGCAGAAATATCGCATTCGGTTGTTGACTCCATTTGACGTGTCTGTGTTTTCTTCATACTCGTTAAACAGTTGAAGACTAAACAAATAGACTCAATTTAATTTCTCAATTAGAATAAAAATAATGTAAATTTGCACAATTTGTAGGAGTTGCAAGATAATTCGCCTAAATTTGAACCTGTTTTTAGGTCTAACAAATGGTTTCACGCACGCTGTTATTCGTAAAAACAAGTGGAAAAAAGTGTCAACAATTTCAAAGTTAGAATTATTTAGGAAATAACTTAGGAATTGATGATATGTTCAAACAAATTAACACTAATCGTGAATTGCTTACAAGAGGGTTAACAAATGGGTTGCAAGAGATACTCCAGTTCAAAATCTGAAGACCAATTTCAGTAATGGTGATCACACTAAGTTTGTACGCAAAAAATGGTGATACGAATTTAATATTGTCGATTTTTATTATAGTGGCGCTTGGTACAATCAAATTTTGCATGGAATCCGTTTTTGCGCGTAATTTTGCTCATTATTTTTCGGTGTTTCTTTGTTTCACCAGAAAAATTGCGCGAAAAATAGTTACACGAATAAAATTTTTCTCATGTGAAGGACACGATTTGCATACCTATTAAAAGAAAAATCGAGCATGTTGCACACGATAGATAGTCATGTGATTTCACACTAGTAAATTTTAGAGTGATTTCAATCTTGTCACTTTTACCTTTTTCATTCTGATCCATTGACCATTGATATCTCTCAGAGCAATTCTCTCAACAACCCCAGTGCTGAACGGCATTTTGTTCACAAGCATCAAAGCGTCCTCCATTTCCCAAACCATGTTGTCCACAAGGTCACAGTTACTCGCTATTAACATGTTAAACAACAAAAGCTTTTTAGGATTTTCACGCTGAAACGCAGAATACAAAAACGATGTTCAGACTATAATCAGAATGGTGATCTGAAGTTCAGTATGAATTATTGTCTGGTAAGTATCTGGATCAGAGCTCTGGGCGTAAAAACAGAATGTGAACGCCATCACTCACCATTGAAATAATAAGGAAAAAGTGAATAGCAAAACTGTTAAATTACACGAAAATGCTCGAATAGATGAAATTATTTTCAGACAAGTTTAGGAACTTATTTCTCTCAGTCGTCGCAGGATCTAAAATTATTCATATAATTATGAATTGATTCTTGAAATTTAAAAGCTTATCCAAGCTTCTGTTGTGGTTATAATATCTGAATTTAAATTTTGCAAATTAAAAAAAGTACTCAAGTCAAATTTTTACCAAAATTATATGTTTTTAAATAAAACTGGGACAACATTCAGAGAGATTCTTTTTCTATATACAAGGAAAACCAGGAACTCTTGAGTTTTTGAACAAAGAATTCATTTGTCTATGAACAAAGAACAAAGAATTCACACTGTAATATCATTACTAGTCAGTGCCAGCATCATAAACTATGAGCAAAATTAATTTTATTTGAAATCAGTAACATTTTCGTCTCTCATTCCGGGTTCTAATTTTTCAACTTGATTCAGTCCAACGGGCCGGATTAGCTTGAGACATGGCATGGCCCGCGGGGCATGACCAAATCAAGACTATTTATCAAAGTTAATAGTATCAATTACATAAAGGATTACGGTTGAAATAATAGAGATGAAATGATAGGTTGTTGCATAAATTGGGGTGATAAAGCGGGAAACCCTTATTCTGGATTCCAGTTCCATTTTTGGAGTTAAAAAATGCGTGGATAACGAATTATTCAATTGGAAACAAGTTATTAGTTACAGTCATCACTATCTAGTATAGCGCATAGTTGTATGTATTTGCTAATGTGAGGAAATAAGCAGAGCATTAGCTCTTACTGCACGAGCTATATCACTAAGCGTTTAGCCGCCGCGCTCAGCTGGGCTTGTTGTTGTTGGCGGCTATTCCTCTGCTGCTGAGCTTGAAGCGCCAGCCAGTGGATTGTATCCTCTCAGAGTTGGAAAAAGTGTTTCTACTACAAATTCACTGCTTTTTATAGTGATGGTTTATACTTTTTGCCATCTGGCATAGTATGATTGTTGATTCACTATGTCGACATAAACTAACCCAATAGCACAATAGAATTCATTAATATAGCACTAAAATTTTTTGAATTTTTTATTGTATATAGCACTGCTACATCTGACCCCAGTTTTGAGAAAACTGAAATTTTTTTTCAGCTTCTGATTAAGACTTCTTCTCTGGTTGAAGCAGATCTTCTTCCCTTCTTGGATCGCTTTGTTGCATCCAGTTATTGTGTTTTGTTGACACATCTGCTACGTTAAGAATTCAGTAATCTGCAGCTAACAATGTGTGGGCAAAATCTGCCTCACCAAAAAGCCTTTTAAGGCAAACAAATAAAAACAACGCCCTTTTGGCGTTTTCATTAATAAAGGAAGATATTTGACTGATAAATTGAACATCGCAGTCCAAAATCAGAATAAAAAATAGGGATAACAGCAAAAACAAGGCTAGAAATTCATCCCTCCGGGGACAAAAAAGAAAATAAAATTGCGGTAACAGTTAACGAAACGAAGAACGTCAAACATTCTTAAGGTGTGAATTTTTTGCTGCTCGGCGCTTCAGATTTTGGAGTAAAAAGTATGCGTGGATAATGAAATTTTGAATTGGAAACAAGTTATCAGTTACAGTCATCACTATCTAGTATAGCGCATAGTTGTATGTATTTGCTGATGTGAAGAAATAAGCAGAGCATTCGCTCTTATTGCACGAGCTATATCGCTAAGCGTTTAGCCGCCGCGCTCAGCTGAGCTTGTTGTCGTTGGCGGCTATTCCTCTGCTACTGAGCTTGAAGCGCCAGCCAGTTGATTGTATCCTCGCAGAGTTGGAAAAAGTGTTTCTACTACAAATTCACTGCTTTTTATAGTGATGGTTTATACTTTTTGCCATCTGGCATAGTATGATTGGTTGATTCACTATGTCGACATAAACTAACGCAATAGCACAATAGAATTCATTAATATAGCACTGAAAATGTTTGGGTTTTGTATTGTATGTAGCACTGCTACACCATTTAATCCCCTAAACGTTTCTTAATGTGTTTAATGGGTATCAATCTCCTGCATAGTTAACGCGCATTCCACAATGTATGTTTGTGGTTAAGTTTTGTTCAAGAATTGGTCACTTTTTGGTCACTTTTATGAATTTGAAAGCAGTTAGTCACAGACTAATGCACTAGCTTGCAGTATGTAGTTTGAGGAATTTTCCTTTTTTTCCTTGAACAAAATTTTTGGTTTATTGCGTTTTTAATGTCTTTTTTGCAATGATTATGGTTCCTATAGACTAATAAGAGTTGAGACTATCCATTAAAACTTATTTATACCGTTGTAAATTTGGAATAATATCAATAACTGATGATCTATTCGAGCTGGGAAAAGGAAATATATGAATACTAAACTTTTGTTAATAAAATAAACACATTTCCTACTTGAAGATGTCTTTTAAAATAAGAAACCAGTTATGGACTTACTATCGACTTGACCCAAAGCCGTTTCAGGATCAACCAGAACTACTTTTTTATTCGCAGGAGTGGCGTAGAAAACACCGCTTCCCAAATACTGCAACGCATAGTGATAATCAGTTCGGTTGTTATCCGACCAGTGACTCACAGATGCCGGGGTCACATCAGTGGGTAGTCCAACTTGATAGTCGTAGGCACTTTTGATCCCGGTCAGACTCCAAGGTTCCTAGGTCCAGGTTGACCTCCGTGATCAAAACTTGGGAGAAGAATGAATTTGCTGTGCTCACGATACCCGAAGAATTTTGCTTAATTTGTTACGCAAAAAGTTGCTATATATAGGCGTTGATTAAATCAGCTAAGCGCGTAGGAATTCAACAAAACAAGAGGACCAAACGGTTAATATTACCGAAACGAAAGTCAAGCAAGTTTCAGGCCATTGTATCAGATTATTGATAATAAAAAGCATTAAAAAATGATACAAACTACCTTGCAATCATTGGGCAGAGACAAACAGTTTAACTCTCAAAACAAACGTTGAGATTTTTTGCTAAATGAGCATAACGAAATATACACTAATCGATTGGCACGATCTTTGCCGTCCTGTAATTATTTATAGTGCGAGCAACCAAAACGGCGAAAAGCAATTTCACTGAATGTATTATTATAATATTTATAGATTAATATAAGTACAGACAATTAATTGGAGACGTTGTAAAACTTTAACCATCTGGTTTGTTTTCAAGAATAAAACCAAAAATTAAACGGTTCGATTTATCCTACAAGGTTGACATGCCAGACCGTTATTAGGCATGCCAAAACTCTCTCAAACGGAAAGCGCCTATGTCTCGGCGTTCATCCATGTTTATGGACCATGTAATTTTGAACGCGCGATAAGCATATGGACATTCCGATTTTGTAACTCTGCCTTGGTTCCATTTTTTTAAATTGAATGAAACATTATTTGGTAATATTTTAAGACAATGGCATTTTTTGTGGCTTAATTCTATCTTCTCATTAATGTTAAAAAATACTCATTCAAAAATATTTCTGTTTAAAGCTAATTCTGACAAGTTTAGAAGGGTTTCAGTATAGAAATATGCGGCACTGCAACTTTCTAACAACAATATTTTAACCCTGATTAATCAGCGGAATACGCTTTGCTATCCTTATACATTGCTATCCTTATCTTTTAAGGACCCGAAAGAAGTTTAAGATGAGGCTGAAAAAGAAAATAGGAGAAAAACTTTAGGATCTTCTCACTTTATCTGGCCAGAACAACTTAATAGAGACTATTAACAAGCATTGAGAAGACTTACATCAATCTGATAGCAATTTAAATCAAGTTCTTTTTTATAAAAAAAGTTCATCTGATTAAAAAAAAAACATTTTTTTCAGTATTTGTCTCGACCAGTTTGCCTATTTCCATAAACAATTGTGCTTCTTGGATTACCTAAGTCTTTTGCTTCGGTAATTTGTAGTTAATGGTTGTCAACGCAAATGCTCACTGTAACATGATCAGATTATTTTGAGATTTTCATAATTATTAAAAAGCTCATCAATATCTCCATCTTGTTACATATCTATAAGAAAAACGGCATAACACATCTATTTATCTTTAGATTTATATTTAGTGAGCTGAGAATTGCAAAAAATGGCGTCTTTGACTGAAGGGCAACCTATTTCAACTTTGTGGAATTGATAAATCATGGGTCCTTAACCCCTAGTTAAGAGAGAAACTTGGCGTTTGAAATACTAATTAATTTGCAAAGTTTCGAGGCCGATCTTGAGCATATTTGATAAGTAAACAAAAGAAGCACACATGAAGTCTGTGTGAAATCTTATGTAAACAAAACACAATTAAGTTTGCAAAGTGATCAAGTTGTCAGAAATAGTCTGAATCAAACTCAAAGGTCATTAAACGGAAGAAACTAAGTATGGAAACACCAGGAAAAAAAATGGAACGGCTTGGCAAAAGCAATGATAATTTAATAAATAAATTCCCCGAAACCCCAACAATGCATCCTCTAATAGCCATTTTGGTATGATAAACGCGAGTATTTATTCCCCATAAGTAACTACAAGTTTTGGGTTACTGCTTAGTGTTTTCAGGAAAGATATAAAGGTTATCTTAACAACGAAAATTTAGTACTTAAAAAGGGAAACAAACAAAAGGTATGCTTTGAAGAATTTGTCGACCAAATTTATTGTATTTTTCCAACGAAGAACACGTTTATTAGCCTATGACAGTTACCCACAGCATGGGGAAGACCAATTAAAGACAGGGAGGTAAATTTGTTGTCACAAACTATACTCTGTTAAAAAACAAAGCAAATTATATGTGAAAGAAAAAGGAATTAGCAATAATTGGTTTTTCGAACGGCAGAAAAGAGACTTTTAATCGTTAAAAACTGATACTTTTATGATGTAATTGAGCAGGTATTTGGCTTCTGTGAACCAAACTAAACGAGTTAGGTTGCCTAACAAAATTAAGCAGAACAAAAAGTTGGTTGAAGGGACAAGCATGAAGGAAAAAAAATGAGAATTAATTGAAAACTGTTTACTTATTTTTGCAATACATTGTTGGATACAAGCCCGGTAATCCTTATTAGGTGAACTAATTTGAGTATTATTTCAGTAGTGTTTTTGTAATTTTAATAGAAAATTGGCAGATACTTTGGGAAATAACGCATTTATTGGTTTGAGTTCTTATATTCAAATTTTGTCAGTCAGGTTGAATTCATCAGGGGATTTACGGTTAAATCAAAGTGTCTAGTTAAAATCAGAGCTCGGAAAAAGTAACACTACTATCGTTTTGGTAATTTCACATTGTAAGAAATCATTGTTGTCAAGAAAAAGCAGTAACTAAAGTATTAGAGGTTCAAAAGGTCTAAACATTTGCAAAAGAGAGTTTTTAGTGGAAATATAGCGCTATGAAGTGAGTTTGCTGTTTGAGATGGGACTAATTATTGCCCTGAATTGTTCTAGAGAATAGAATAAACAGTCCAAAGGAGCACAGGGGTTGTTTGGAAGAATTTTTGATAGAAAGAAACTCAAGAATTACAAAACCAAGCGTCCATATTTTTGCGACCCCCCCCGCAAGTCCTGAAAACCCTACTTCTTCAAGTCCGATCACCATGAAATTTTAAGTGATCACTCCCAGTACAATTCCTTACACATTGAGAAAAACAACGGGCTTTTTCCGGTACCCGAAACCGCTCTTTTGGCATTTAAAGTAAACAAAGAAAAAGGCAGAAAGAACTTTCCTTTTCCCTGATTTTTAAATGATTGACAGATCATTAAAACACAATATTCTCAGAACCACAGGGAGCAAACGTATTCTTGGGTTAAATCAGGCAAGATTTAGCAACATGAAAAAGGATAAAACAGAGTGTATGTACTTGTATAAAACTGTTGAACATGAATTATAAGTTTTGTTGCATCTTGAACTTATCAAAGCGAGTTGTTCGCAAATTTCCGGTCATCTTAAGCAAACATTTACTTTAGATAAACTACAGCGCATAGACAAAATTCTACGCCCACTAATACGCTTATACGTTAGGTCAAAATGTTCGAAAAGGAACGACACGTCACGTTTTGCTGATAAAAAACTGATAAGGTTGAGTACCCTCAAGCACAAGAAAAACCATCAGACGCGAGAGAGCGAGCCTGAGAGAAAGACTGACGAGGCTGAGAAACAGCAGTTCGTCAGTAAAAGCGTGAGAGAGAAAGCTCAAGTGGAGCAGTTGATTCTCAGAGGGAGAAAATTGTAGTTGTTTAGTGAGTTATTTGCGAAAGAACATAGTTTGGCAGTTGCAGTGAGTGAAACTGCAACGTTTTTCAAAATTGTTGATTGCGAAGATTATAAGTTTCTGGCCAGTAACATAGCTACTGGGAGGCAGAACTTATTTTAGTTATCGGTGAAAAGAAGTAGAGTGACGGATTTGTGGATACTTGCGGAGAGATTGATTGAATTGGTTTGATTTAGTGTGGATCATTAATTAGTTTTGATAGAAAAAATCCTTTTGATTGTTGAACTTACTCAATTAACTGTCTCTGGCTATAACATTATTTGTTGCTGGTATTACATATTTTGATTATTAATTCAATTATCTAGAGGGAAGTTTTCAAGCAGCCGAAAGAGCAACAATTTTTGGGGACAACACAGTACACTCCTTACAACAAGAGGAACTACCAAACAAACCTTTCGGAATTTTGATAGAGTTTTGGGCGCTAGCCAGTCCCCAGCTAGAAGCCTTCTAACGACAAAAATACAAAATTCTACAGTGGCGCTCCTGGGTGGGCTCTCTTGTCAAAAAGTCAGTTATTCAGAAGATTTGAATACGAGTGTGAAGAGAGAGTTCTGATAGACTTGCAACAAGTGCTCAAAGCTGGCGTCTTCCGACGCAGAGCAAGTCGAGGAACACGTTAACGATAGTCAGAACGAGATTACAAGTTTTGTGGAACGGAGGAGATCGAGAGAATTTGAGCAACAGAGACAGATATTTCCAGGAGAGGGTAATTTTGGAAGACAGTCAGTGATTTTTCTCGGGACGAGGATCCTAACTCAGCGTAGTGGTGGAAGCACACGAGCAGATAGATTGAGGAGCTTACTCAGACAGAGACGAGAAGAAGAGCCGAATAGAATAGCAGCAGAAATTGAAGCCTCAGAGGAGCATTCAGAGTGAAGCATTTCGGAGAACAATGTCAGGTTTTGGATTAATAAAACAGTTTCCTTCGCCTGGATATGAAGTTTGGGAGGACTGGCGTGAGTATTACTTAGATGTATGTGAAGTTTTCATGTGGTCAGAAGAAGAGGTGAAGAGGTTTCTACCAGACAAGTTGTGTTGTTGGGCTCTTGATGCTTTAAATTATTTGCCGCGTGGATTTTGGAAAACCGACCAAAGAAATCGTGCTTGGACTCTTCAAGAAACTTTGTACTTCTTTGATCTGAGACTGTCCAATAACCCACAGTTTTATGAGGATGCGTTTGAGAGATACTTGGTAGAGAAAGAGGAATATGAGGAAGCGGTCTTACAGTGTGAAAATGACAGACCAGTTTTTCAAAGTGACGTTGTTGACGGAGAGGAGTTACAGCGCCAAGAGCGGACTCCAACATCAGACAAAAAGAAAGACGTTCAAGTGAAAACCGATATTATTGTCAAATCAGTGATGACCAAAAAGCCAGCAAAGAGTTCTCCGACTAAACGTTGGTCGGCCATAAAAGCTGTAGGTTTCGGAGTAAAAGCAGTGCTTGACGAGAAGCCGATTGTCAGAGTCGGAAATCAAGGCAGGACTACAGAGTTGACTGACAATTCGTCCGGTGTGGAGACTGTTGCTGATTCAAACGTCATTGGTGGCAGTCGAAATTTTGGTTCTGACGGAGAAACGGAGGAGCAGATTACGACAAAGACTAAATCTGAAGATGAACGGTTCAAGGAAATGATGGATCGATGTATTGCGCGGTGGGACATTGGTAAAAACATGAAAATTGTAGAAATGAGAAGCGAAGCACTCGAGGAAATTAATGACAGTGAGGTGGAGGACGATGGAAATTTAAGTGAAGACGATTTTAGCGATGACGACAGCTTCTTCGATAGCGACGATGAAAACAAATTTGAATGCATGGACGACGATGTGGTCTTTCAAAACATTTGTGAGCGGCATATTAACTCTAAATCGCTTGAGTTGACTACCAAAAATGGATTGACAGTTGGAAAACAGTGCTCTAAAGGGTTGATAGCCTCTGAATACATCACGTCCGGTCCTTGCATGCCGTACTTTGGTAAATGGATAGATGTTGGAGAAACAGCTATGCCGCATTTTAGTGTTGCTCAAAAAGGTGAATTGGCCACAGTAGCAGAAAATATTTTTAGTGGAAATTTAATTGCTAATAGTTCACGCCAGGGTATAGTCAGTACTGGGTCGCAGCACTTTGACCACATTAGTGTGACCCGAACGTCTGAAGATAACTCTGAGAAATTACAAGGGAGTTTTGTACCTTTCCCAACAGACGGTGCCGATCGCAAAGCCACCCAAAGTTGTGGTAGCAAGGCTGCAAAAGCAAACTCGGATGGATTTCTAGAAGAAAGCAAAGAAGAAAAATCGGCTACAGCCGCGAAATCAGGCGGAAATTTTTTCTCCGAGAATTGTAGAGAAAACGAAGTTGATGAAAGAGACAAATTTGAAAACGAGGACTCAAAAAGAAATGCAACTGTTGGAGGCAGCGGTGATACTATACAGGAAGATGAACTTGTTTTTGAAACTTTGCGTCAGCAGCTAGCGCCTGAAAAATTCAAAGTGTTGGAGAATCGGAGCTTCGATGCAGAAATTGCAGTGGCTGATGAATCAGTTTTTGGTGATGTTCTTGAACATTCAACTGCTGAAGAATTAGTAAAGTCTTACGCCTTCATTAATGAGCAAGATGGAAGTGGTGATGGCTCGGGTGATGTGGTTTGTGGTTTAGTTCAGATGAAGTTGGAAGAGCCAGATCGCCAGAAAAAATGTTCGTTAAGCTCGGAGACTCAATTACTCCAGTCGGATGAGAAAAAGTTGGAACTGAGTTTCTCCTATGCTGCCAATGATGAGACTCCTCAGAGCAATCAGTTTGAAAGAAGCGCAGTTGAGCAGTCACTGATGTTGGGGCAAGGCAGTGTTTCTACTCCAGAAGAAATCTTATTCCGAAAATATTCAACAAGCGAATCAGATTGTGAAGTGTTGCAAATCCAGAAGGGAAAGTTTGGTGACGACAAGTCAGTGTCGCTTTCAAAGGAAATTGATCTGGAACTGAAATTGCTAATTGACGGAGAAAACAGTTTTCCGTTTGATTTTGGAGAGAATGTAGTGCCAGTACAATTCGAGAGTTCTTATTCGAAGCAAGATAATGAACGGGAGCAGTCCTCTGATTTTGAAGTCAAGAAAGCAATAGGCGCTAACCGGAATCAGTTGACGAGAGGCGTATGCAGCCGAGAAGAGATAGTACAATATAGGAGGGAATTGTCGTATAGTTCTTCTCCGAACTTGTTGAGGGCGAGTGACGATCAGAGAAGCGTGGATTTGGAGTACCCTGAGTTGTACAAGCTGTTGTTTAGAAAACAAAAAGTCAGTCGAAAGGAGAAGTGGAACAAACTGAAAACGAGGTGTTATTCGTCCAGGGGATTCTTGCGCAAACGAATGAAAAAGTCGAAGAATGAGAATGGAGGCGGTCATCCATTCAAGCATCGGAGGAAGAAAGAAGAGTTGACAAAGTTGGTAAAGTTGAACTGTCTTTGGTGAGAACTAGTTAGTCAAATCTGCAACTCTTATGATTGGGGGTTATTATACCATAAATTAAATCGGAAGCTCACAATTGAATCAACAAATCTTCTGTTAATTTTCAATGCGCATGTGCTCTTAATGACAAAAACCATTGGAGAAAGATGGTCAGTTTAATTAAAATGTACGGAACCGAGACTAGGATTAAGAGTTAGGGTTGTTGCTATAGTATTGTTTTGATATTGAGCTTCTTTTCAGCCAGTGTTTTGATCTAAAAACAATTGGTTGACTGAGTCATTTTTTAATGATCATGCTTATATCTTTTAATTATTATTTAATCAGTAAACGGTGCTCTGGGCATTTTCTAATTTTCATTTAATGGGAGCTCCCTTTAAATGGTTCACACTAACTTAGGTTAACTATTTTACTGAAAAATGCTCTGTGCAAAGGAGAGGGTGTGCTAGTCCTCAGTGAACAACGGATTTTTTATTATTCGGGAGAATAATAGTATAGAAGGGAGGAGTGTGGAATTGATAAATCATGGGTCCTTAACCCCTAGTTAAGAGAGAAACTTGGCGTTTGAAATACTAATTAATTTGCAAAGTTTCGAGGCCGATCTTGAGCATATTTGATAAGTAAACAAAAGAAGCACACATGAAGTCTGTGTGAAATCTTATGTAAACAAAACACAATTAAGTTTGCAAAGTGATCAAGTTGTCAGAAATAGTCTGAATCAAACTCAAAGGTCATTAAACGGAAGAAACTAAGTATGGAAACACCAGGAAAAAAAATGGAACGGCTTGGCAAAAGCAATGATAATTTAATAAATAAATTCCCCGAAACCCCAACAATGCATCCTCTAATAGCCATTTTGGTATGATAAACGCGAGTATTTATTCCCCATAAGTAACTACAAGTTTTGGGTTACTGCTTAGTGTTTTCAGGAAAGATATAAAGGTTATCTTAACAACGAAAATTTAGTACTTAAAAAGGGAAACAAACAAAAGGTATGCTTTGAAGAATTTGTCGACCAAATTTATTGTATTTTTCCAACGAAGAACACGTTTATTAGCCTATGACAGTTACCCACAGCATGGGGAAGACCAATTAAAGACAGGGAGGTAAATTTGTTGTCACAAACTATACTCTGTTAAAAAACAAAGCAAATTATATGTGAAAGAAAAAGGAATTAGCAATAATTGGTTTTTCGAACGGCAGAAAAGAGACTTTTAATCGTTAAAAACTGATACTTTTATGATGTAATTGAGCAGGTATTTGGCTTCTGTGAACCAAACTAAACGAGTTAGGTTGCCTAACAAAATTAAGCAGAACAAAAAGTTGGTTGAAGGGACAAGCATGAAGGAAAAAAATGAGAATTAATTGAAAACTGTTTACTTATTTTTGCAATACATTGTTGGATACAAGCCCGGTAATCCTTATTAGGTGAACTAATTTGAGTATTATTTCAGTAGTGTTTTTGTAATTTTAATAGAAAATTGGCAGATACTTTGGGAAATAACGCATTTATTGGTTTGAGTTCTTATATTCAAATTTTGTCAGTCAGGTTGAATTCATCAGGGGATTTACGGTTAAATCAAAGTGTCTAGTTAAAATCAGAGCTCGGAAAAAGTAACACTACTATCGTTTTGGTAATTTCACATTGTAGGAAATCATTGTTGTCAAGAAAAAGCAGTAACTAAAGTATTAGAGGTTCAAAAGGTCTAAACATTTGCAAAAGAGAGTTTTTAGTGGAAATATAGCGCTATGAAGTGAGTTTGCTGTTTGAGATGGGACTAATTATTGCCCTGAATTGTTCTAGAGAATAGAATAAACAGTCCAAAGGAGCACAGGGGTTGTTTGGAAGAATTTCTGATAGAAAGAAACTCAAGAATTACAAAACCAAGCGTCCATATTTTTGCGACCCCCCCCCGCAAGTCCTGAAAACCCTACTTCTTCAAGTCCGATCACCATGAAATTTTAAGTGATCACTCCCAGGACAATTCCTTACACATTGAGAAAAACAACGGGCTTTTTCCGGTACCCGAAACCGCTCTTTTGGCATTTAAAGTAAACAAAGAAAAAGGCAGAAAGAACTTTCCTTTTCCCTGATTTTTAAATGATTGACAGATCATTAAAACACAATATTCTCAGAACCACAGGGAGCAAACGTATTCTTGGGTTAAATCAGGCAAGATTTAGCAACATGAAAAAGGATAAAACAGAGTGTATGTACTTGTATAAAACTGTTGAACATGAATTATAAGTTTTGTTGCATCTTGAACTTATCAAAGCGAGTTGTTCGCAAATTTCCGGTCATCTTAAGCAAACATTTACTTTAGATAAACTACAGCGCATAGACAAAATTCTACGCCCACTAATACGCTTATACGTTAGGTCAAAATGTTCGAAAAGGAACGACACGTCACGTTTTGCTGATAAAAAACTGATAAGGTTGAGTACCCTCAAGCACAAGAAAAACCATCAGACGCGAGAGAGCGAGCCTGAGAGAAAGACTGACGAGGCTGAGAAACAGCAGTTCGTCAGTAAAAGCGTGAGAGAGAAAGCTCAAGTGGAGCAGTTGATTCTCAGAGGGAGAAAATTGTAGTTGTTTAGTGAGTTATTTGCGAAAGAACATAGTTTGGCAGTTGCAATGAGTGAAACTGCAACGTTTTTCAAAATTGTTGATTGCGAAGATTATAAGTTTCTGGCCAGTAACATAGCTACTGGGAGGCAGAACTTATTTTAGTTATCGGTGAAAAGAAGTAGAGTGACGGATTTGTGGATACTTGCGGAGAGATTGATTGAATTGGTTTGATTTAGTGTGGATCATTAATTAGTTTTGATAGAAAAAATCCTTTTGATTGTTGAACTTACTCAATTAACTGTCTCTGGCTATAACATTATTTGTTGCTGGTATTACATATTTTGATTATTAATTCAATTATCTAGAGGGAAGTTTTCAAGCAGCCGAAAGAGCAACAATTTTTGGGGACAACACAGTACACTCCTGACAACAAGAGGAACTACCAAACAAACCTTTCGGAATTTTGATAGAGTTTTGGGCGCTAGCCAGTCCCCAGCTAGAAGCCTTCTAACGACAAAAATACAAAATTCTACAAACTTATAGATGTGTTTTTATGAATTTGATAACGGTTCCTTGTGTACTGTTTTATTTTCTCTGCATTGCAGTATTTTCCAGACAGTTCTTAATTCTAAAATTTTTGGCCTGAGGGTACTTCGTTAAAAATTTTTTGGTTCCGGTATTTTTCCAGAAACATATGCATCTTTCATTTTCCTCAGATTTATTGAAAAACTTTGGGTCAAATAACGTCTGTTTTTAGTTTCAAGGATGTAAAGACGGTCCTACACAAAGGGCACTTCATATTTTTCAACTTAGGTGATATAATCTTAAACGAATTTTTAGGTATTATTGATCGTTTACTTCTGAATCCGTTTCCGGTTTCCAGTAAGGTTCAAGATAGCCTTTTGAAGGATGTATAGATGGTGTGGTGTCATGTTGGTCGTGATCTGTTTTCAAAATTTTTTGATGCTTTTACTAGATTTTCGGTCATCAGTTTTTGCATTAATTGACGTGGTTTGCCAATAATAGTTTAGGAATTTTTTCCAAAAATTTCTAATTTCCTGGAGTTTGAAGTTTCTATGTCATTAAAAACCAAATTTAACGGAAAATTTAGTATTTAGGATTGCAATTTTCGCCAAAAATATTTTTAAAAAGCCATTAGCTCCAAAGGTTTTGCTGCCTCAGTGTTCACTAACGCAGCATTTCTAAAAGCATCAAATTTAAAACCACTAACTTCTGGGCTTGAATTCATATTGAGAGAAATAAAAAATGCGAGTGTTGTTTCTTTTTTGTCTTTTATTGGGGTTCTGATGTCAAACTTGACGCTTGAAATCCTAATTGTTTTTTGCAAAAACAATTTTGCAAATTATTACGCCAAACTCCGGCCATGAGATGTTGATGTATCGGCCATGAGTTATTGCCACTGGAAAACAAACCGTGTCACAAATACTTTATGCCCATACATTATTTTTTTTCATTTTAGGTTGTCATTGTAGTACAGTGAGTTCAAGATGTGCTCATGTTTTTCGACAGCTACATGGAACGTTTTGTGTTTGTTTTTGGGGCACATTAATTTTTCCCAGAATTCTTATGCTCTTTGGCAAAAAAACTGTAGTCGATTGACCATAAAAGGAGCAAAGACTATAAATTTCATCAAATTATAGAGTTTGAATGACAATTAACTGATGAAGCGAGTAAAATTCATCGAAAACAAAAAAATTTTAATTACTTTGATAAAACTTTGGTTGCATTAAAATTATAACAAAATTTCAATTCAGCCATTTTATACCTTAATTATGAAACTGTTTCAGAACAGAGTTATAAAAAAATTTTTAATATAACTTCGTAACCTAAAAATTGCTAACAAAAATGTTGCGACAAGGCACCTTCCAATGCATTGATATGAAAACCAGAAAATAGATCAAAAGGACAACAGATCGAAAAAAAAATGGGACAATAGATCGAAAATAATCTCTATTCTAAGTGGTTGAAATTGGGCAATATTTAAGAG
Source organism: Convolutriloba macropyga (assembly GCF_964194025.1). Taxonomy (NCBI): domain Eukaryota; kingdom Metazoa; phylum Xenacoelomorpha; order Acoela; family Convolutidae; genus Convolutriloba; species Convolutriloba macropyga. Next base: position 18,116,971 of record NC_134474.1, read on the forward strand.
CTGAAATAAAGTTACCACATTATGGGCAAGCATCGCGAGCCATGGCCATGCCTTAGTGGCCCGTGGGACTTGATATGAATCTATCACAACCGAAAAATATCACAGCAGAACATGTTATATATGTCTATTAAATGAGCGCTCAAATCTGATTGGCTAATACGTAACTTGATAATTTAATTTTCGATCTATTGTACAAATTTTCTCTTTCGATCTGTTTTCTTTCGATCTATTGTCCTAGCACCGTCACGTTGATTGCTATGCGAGCACCCGTGTTTATCAATTGCCCTTTAAACGGAAAAACGCGAGGGGTTATAAGAGTGTAAATACTTGTATACTCAGATGCAGAGCAAGTACTTAAGTATCTTAAGTTAAACAAATTCTGCTTTCAGACAGTCCATTATCATTACGTTTTTAAACTGACAACAATGAATGAGAACAGTAAGTTTGAGATTTAACCCGGAAGGTTTAATGTATTTTTTGACAGCAGATTTCGTTACAAGAAAAATTTAGTCATAAAAAAAGAGTTATTAATTACCAATGCGAAAACAAAAAAATGGCTGCTCCATTCAACTCATTGAATTTAGAAAAAAATAAAAATACACGAAATACATTCGATCACTGCCACAACTCAGATTTAGGATACATAGCCAAAGTTTAGGCAAAACATTTTATGTGCGATTGAAAAAGGTTCCTCATTAAAAATCTCCAAATATGACTTAATTTGAACAATTTGACAAATTTAAAGAAACTAATAGAAAATCTTTTGTGGAATTTGAAATCTTTCAAAGTACGTTTCTTAAACTGAAAAAACATTGATCCGATAACTAAAAGCGGACGAAAGTTTTGCTTCTAAAAATTGGCAAAAACTTCCAGCCCCGCCGCAAATACAGATTACTGGCAATGCCCGAACGCACAAACTTTGAGACGCAAAAAATATTATCAGCAAGGTTGATAAAACTTGTTAACATATTTGGAACAACGTTGGTTTTGTTTGTCAAAAGTTTGAATAATTTTTGCTAATTCTGTGATCATATAACTGTTTTCGATTAACGGTGGCTTTTTGTTCGTTGAAAGAATTTGCCTAATGTCTACAATTTTAATGCTCGCCTAGTCGAGTTTGGCCTATACCCCTTAAAAACAATAGTTTCCATTGAACTCTATAAAAATGCATTTTTGGCTGATTTTTGTAAATTAATTACCCAGTTGTCTATGAGTCTATGCCAGCGATCTGGGTATTTTCAAGGCGTGATACCGTTTTAAATGGTAATCAGATGATTGCATGACCGCTTGAATTTAACTTCAATGATAAATCCGTTTATGCTCAAAACTGAGCGGTGGATCAATGCGAGAAATTGGGCATTATTTAAGAGCTGAAAAAAATTTACCATATTATGGGCATGCATCGCGAGCCATGGCCATGCTTTAGTGACCCGTGGGATTTTATATGAATCTATCACAACCAAAAAAATATCACAACAGATAATGTTATATATGTATATTACATGAGCGCTCAAATCTGATTGGCTAATACGTAACTTGATAATTTAATTTTCGATCTATTATAAAAATCATCTCTTTCGATCTGTTTTCTTTCGATTTATTGTCCTAGCACCGTCACGTTGATTGCTATGCGAGCACCCGTGTTTATCAATTACCCTTTAAACGGAAAACCCGAGGGGTTATAAGAGTGTAAATACTTGTATACTCAGACGCAGAACAAGTACTTAAGTACCTTAAGTTAAATAAATTTTGCTTTCAGACAGTTCATTATTATTACGTTATTAAACTGACAACAATGAATGACGCAAGTAAGTTTGAGTTTTAAAGCGGAAGATTTAATGTATTTTTTGACAGCAGATTTCGTTACAAGAAAAAAACAGTCATAAATAAAGAGTTATTAATTACCGATGCGAAAACGAAAAAATGGCTGCCCCTTTCAACTCAGTCATTGAATTTAGAAAAAAATAAAAATACACGAAATACATTCGATCACTGCCACAACTCAGATTTAGGATACATAGCCAAAGTTTAGGCAAAACATTTTATGTGCGATTGAAAAAGGTTCCTCATGAAAAATATCCAAATATGATTTAATGTGAACAATTTGACAAATTTAAAGAAACAAATAGCGCATTTTTGTGGAATTCGAAACATTTCAAAGTATGTTTCTTAAACTGAAAAAAAATTGATACGATACCTAAAATCGGACGAAATTTTTGCTTCTAAAAATTGGCAAAAACTTCCACCACCGCCGCAAATACAGATTACTGGCAATGCCCGAACGCACAAACTTTGAGACGCAAAAAATATTATCAGCAAGGTTGATAAAACTTGTTAACATATTTGGAACAACGTTGGTTTTGTTTGTCAAAAGTTTGAATAATTTTTGCTAATTCTGTGATCATATAACTGTTTTCGATTAACGGTGGCTTTTTGTTCGTTGAAAGAATTTGCCTAATGTCTACAATTTTAATGCTCGCCTAGTCGAGTTTGGCCTATACCCCTTAAAAACAATAGTTTCCATTGAACTCTATAAAAATGCATTTTTGGCTGATTTTTGTAAATTAATTACCCAGTTGTCTATGAGTCTATGCCAGCGATCTGGGTATTTTCAAGGCGTGATACCGTTTTAAATGGTAATCAGATGATTGCATGACCGCTTGAATTTAACTTGAATGATAAATCCGTTTATGCTCAAAACTGAGCGGTGGATCAATGCGAGAATTCTTTGAGATCCAATATTAACATAACCTGAGGTTCCAGCTTAAAACGACTTCTCATTTAATTATATTCGTGCGTTACATGTCCAATTAATATGGGGGGGGGCGTGGTCCAATTAATATGCACCGTCTAAGCTGTCTTGGGGTGGGGGGGGGGGGGGGGGCACAAACGGAAAAGTTCCCTCATCAGATATAACATTGCGGTCAATCGGTGTGTGGTCAACCTGGGTCGTGAGGCAGAAATGCCAGTATGATTTCCCGGAAGGCGAGAAACAGTTGTCTGTTCGCCAGCGATTGGAAACTCGTGTTAAGCATTCCCAGCCTCCGTCTTCGTTTTGGTACATGAAGTTCTCAATGTCGTATTTCTCGTAGAGAAGCAAAGCATGTGCTGAGTCGGTTGGGTTGTCACCCATGTAGTTACCGATCGGAGTTTTGCATTGAACTGAAAAAAAACTATTTGCGTCAAAAAATATTTGACTCGGGGGATTGTGAAAGATTATATATTTTTAGTAGAACTGCCCCTTAATTGAGGGCTTGACTTTATGGTAAGACTTAACTAGTCGAGGGTGAGGGAGAGTGGGGGGGGGGGGGGTGCAGATTATAAATATTAACTTCAACTACATCGCCGGGACCCTAGTTCTTTTCATGCCAAAATGACAGGATAAATTCCGGATCTTATTTGTTTGTGCCCCCGTTACATTTTGCACCACAAGTTACAGAGCACTCGTCTGTATATAGCCTTCTTTTTGAAAATCATTGTTTGCCGAGAACAGAACAAAAGAATTACAAAAAATTCTGCGATTTTCTGGTTTTTTTGTTACATCCGTCTTTTGTTAGGCACACTGAAAATTAATTTGGTTAATGTAAACTTATTCTTATTTTTCTTTCTTGCTTTTGAGTGAAAATTGTCAGCTTTGAGGAAGTTAAGATCAAAAACTTAAAGATCATAACAGTTTTTTCGTGTTTTTGTTGCTACAGGATTTTCGAAGTTTTCAACAATTTTTTCCAACAACCCATATCTCATTTGAAGTAATGGGCCAAAACACTGTTATTTAAGATAAAATGACGAAATATATTTCACTCACTGGTCTTTGACGTTTGTTGTTGGATTTTGCAGGGTGAGGCTCAATGAAGAGGAAATTTTTTACTATCAAAACTTCTAAATCATTGTACAGCCTATATAGAAAATTATAGCAAATTTTTCTATATCTTTTATATAAAAATTGCGCAATCCATTGCACCCTTCAATTAGATTTTTCTGTATTGAGAACAAAAAAATTACAGTTTTTGTTCAAAATTACATCCATCTTTCTGAGTTTTGCGAATGAAATATTTCTTTTTTTTCTTTTTTCTCTGCAGTCAAATGTTTAAGTTGTTGTTGTTTTTGTTGTTGTAGCTGTAGCGCAGAGAGCTGCCAATCGCAGGTAATTTAAATTGTTGTTGTTTTTGTTGTTGTAGCTGTAGCGCAGAGAGCTGCCAATCGCAGGTAATTTTGGCGGGATACCTGCGCTTAATCTTACTGCCGCTTTTAACTAAAGCCTTAGTTGAATTTTTAACAAAGAAAAACAAATATATTAGTAGTGGTGCGACTGTCTTTCCAAAATATGATTGTGGTGCGGCAACTTCTCTACCTCTACGCCATGGGGAATGATATGCGGTCCCGGGGGTTAGGGAGTGCAGGCGGTGCATCGGAAACATCGGGGAAAGGGTTAAGGAAGACGGATTACTGTGAGCAGTGTGATGGTGTCAAGTTGATTGAATTAAGTACAGTCAGTTAGCCATTTCTACTAGACTTTCCCACAAGTCAATCACTTTCAGGTCTGTGTGTTCTTACTGCAGTTGAAAATGTGTTCTACGTCATGTGTTGCTACTTCACATCTGGGACAGCGGTTATCCCTATTTTTACAAATCTTAATCAAGTAAGAAATCAGCAGGGGGCAGAATCCAGTTGTCAGTTGTGCTAATTGGATACATGGCAGCGTTTTTTGTTCTTTTGCTATCTTCGGTAGAAGTTTATCAAATTGTTTTTCGTCCTTTTTTTCAACTGAGTATAGGCCGTGTGTTGATGGATACTTTTGCGGGCGTTATTGTTTTCTTTAAGATTTAATTGTTTTTTGTCTGCCTGTTTTTTCACGCAGTCCCTATAAGTGTCATTTAGTGTCGGTCTTTTTGGAAGAAAACTTGTTGAGGAGGTTGTTTTAAAATCAGAACGGGGACCCTGATAACGACCGGCCAGAAAATGCTCTGCTAACATTTCAGTGTGAGCTTTAACATGCTGCATTTGACCCTCCTCGACAAATGCATTGATGTCCAAATTTTCACACCGCCAATAACTGTGCAATGAGCAGAGTTTTGTCGTGTTTGCGGGCTGTTCCAGTTTGTGTTGCTGATTGTCGAAGCCGAAATGGGAGCACCATAATTTGGGACGCTGTGGCCGATAGCTTTGTAAGTCACTGAGAGTGTCTTTTTTTGTGCAGCCCCAGTGGCTACCAGCAATCATTTTCAGGATGGTATTGCGCTTTTGTAGTTTCTCTTCAGTGCTCTTTACATGTTCTCCAAAGTTAAGCATACGATTGATGATGACACGAAGTACTTTCAGTTTAGATTTTACTGTTGTTGATGAATTGTTGATAGTTAGGTGTGGGTAAAAAATCTTCTCCTTGCTCCAGCTTGTGAACACAGTTGCAATTGATTTCTCAGTTGGTAACTTATTTTTATCTGGTCGTGCAAAATGTTTAGGTAGAAAGTTATTATATCACCTAATTTTTCACCCTGTGGGTAATATGTAGTTAAAGTCATATCATCAGGGTAAGATATGATGTTTATATCTTTAGGGGGTAGAGGCAGCTTGCTCATGTAGATGTTGAAGAGCATCGGTGATAATGCATTACACCTTTGAGGGACACCTTTTTGACTGGTCTCCATTTTGAAGTTTTATTGTTAGACTGTACATAAGAAAACCTGCCATGTAAGTACGAAGCGAACCATTTTTTGGTGGAATTTGGTAGTGGTGCTCCGAGTATGTCTCTTAGTATTAGGTTTTGATCAACCGTTTCAAGAGCGGCGGTGAGACCTAAGGCTACTAGTGTGGTACGGTAGCAACGTTTCTTTTGACTAAGGCCTTTTTCTAAATCGTTGGTGAAAATAGTGAGAGCTGTCGTTATGGAGTGCTCAGTTCTTAGTTTCTAAGTCACGTCTAATAGTTGTTGACAGTATTTAAAGCTATCGCTGTGGAGTGCTCAGCTGAAATGTTTAAGTCATTCTTCTGATGACCATATTCTGATTCATTATTACCATGCAATAAATGTGTCATCATTTCTTTAGAAATCGTGGAGTTATTATGTGAGGCTTTTTCCCCGAAAAAAGAAAACAAAATTCTTACTAAGCATTCAAAAGAAGTTTAAGTTGTATCATAATAAAGCTCTTGTAACGCATAGTTTTCTCCTGTATACATATCAGAAAGTTTATAGTTAGAATATATACAATTTATTTAAAAAATTGCAAGTTTAATTGATTCAATTTATCCATTCAACATTCTAATTCTTAATCATATTGGATGATTTCTGATCGCACATTTTGTGATTGCTAGAAAAGACCAACTTAAGGAGAGAACAGTTTTCAAACCTGCTTTTTTAGATTATATAAATAACCACAGAGCCTCAAATAGGACTTCATTGCTCATAAAATGGAGCCCTTTTTAAAAGCAATGGATGCGAGTGCGCTGCTAGGTGACGTAAGTGTTTACACTCCTGGTTTCGAATTTTTTATTAGAAGAACCCTTGACGATGGCTACGAAAATACTGACTGGACTGATTCGACGGTATCAACTCGGGATTTGCAGTGAGGGCTCTAGCTTTTGTATCCTGTGTGGAGTGGCCTTGAAGATAAGAACAAACATTCTGAAACTTAGTTGCGAGGAATTTGCAAAAAACGGGTTTTTCGCAGCACATGAGTGTTTATTATGTCCATTTTTACAATAAAAAACATACTTTGGGCGCTCAGATCTTTTGTTTTCTAATTTAATATTTATTTTAAAATTTTGAGCTGAGCATTATAAGTTATAACAAATTTGAACTATGGTTTACAAGTGAGTATCATTGAATTTGTTTCTACTTGCAGTTTATCTAAGGCAGTGGTGGACTTTTTGTTTTTGCTGATCAACAGATTTGATTTATCCCACAATTTTGGTTTTGCTTGGCATTTGGCATCTGTCCTGTGAACTTTTTTGACAAGACTGTGCTTGTATAAGTTAATATGTTTGATCTGATGATGAATTAGATAAATAACGTGAAAGAGTGCAAGTCGACACCAGGCTAACTTTCTGCTTTAAAAGTCTGAATAGACTAAAAAAGAATAATTAGGCACACTAGAAATTTTCAGTTTTATAGTTTTCATTCAATGCATCTTCTGGAAATCCAATTGACGCTTTCCGCTTGTAGGCATCTAGAATATTCAACATATTGGAGTCGTGTAAGTCTAAAATAATTTTTTTTGCGAAAAGTGAGATTTTTTGCTGTTCTCAAATATTATCACTTGCCAATGATAGATTTTTGAGCGAATGAAAACTGCAAAGTACACGGGAGACGGTTTTTAGCTTTGATGTGCACTTTTATTACAATTTGACTTAATCAAAGATTTCTTTAATTTTGAACAATTTTTTGTCTAATTCGTCGGTTGTTATTTAACCTCAGATTTTTTGTTTTTGTTGTTTTGAGTTGTTTTAGTACAAAAAATTACTCCACAGGAGACAATTACATTAGTATACAGATCTGATGCAAAAACGTTCAATTTGGAACAAGAATTTGCATATTCGGTTCATTTTTTTTATTCTGTGTATATTTTTAGATGTCATGAACGCTCTTTTAATGCATGATTATCAGGGGAGATAACAATACACTTAGCAGCAATTCTCAAACGAGTAATTTTCAAGAAAGAGCGTGATCGCGTCATGATTTTAAATTCCGTGATCACCAGATTTGTCTTTGACGTGGGTCGATTTTTAGCAGTCCTTCTTAGCATGCATGTTCTTTGCGGGTACAAATTTTGACCGGTACCTTGAATTCAAGGACCTTTTAGCAAAGTTTGACATCTTGGGTTTAAAGTCGAGGACATGATTTTTTGCATTAGTTGTAGTTACTTCACTAATCCATAACCGATAATATTCCTCAAAAATCTTGCAAGGTTCTTGTAAGGCTCTTGCAAGATGGTACATAACCATACGGAGTCTTGAAAAATTATTGCAAAATAACCGCCTTTAGACAAGAAAATTTTAAGACAACCGTATTTCTCTCAAGATTCCTGCTATTTGCTCGTCTAGCTTGCAAGATTCCTGAAACATAGCCATCTCTTGTTTTAAAAAAAACATAATTATCCTTGATAGCTAATTTGGTAGTTTTGTTCATGAGAGTTGATGTAAGAGCATCAACATTTGACACCATAGGTATCGCACTAATGTGAACAGCCGCTAAAACAAAGAGATCACTGAGATCTTGAGAAAACTGGCTAAGTCACTGAATATTTTGGCACTGATATATTACAAAATGTTTTTTTTCTGTGGATGTGCGAACCTCAACGAGCATCTCCAAACTACCATGGCAAGAGGCTATGCACCTCAGACGAAACCAGCTAGAATTTTACCAATTACTCAGGAAATATTGAATTATTAAGATTACTCAGTTGTCGCAAGTTAGGAAAGAGCAAATTCTTAAGATAACTTAAGTAATATTAAATTCTTATGAAAAAAAAATTGTTGAGAAACTTCAAATGCTGAACAAATATTTAATGCTCAAAAATTAAATGATTACTAGTCACTTAGGATAACTGAGTTGTCGCAAGCAAGTTATATTACAAATTTGTTCGAGCTGATTACAATTTTTTTGGTGTACCTCTCGGGCGTTATGAGAGTTTATTAGTGGAAATTTTACCATTGTCGTATGTGACGTTTCTGTTGGAAATCTGAACTGTTTGCATACTCGGAAGTAGAGCGTACTGCACGTATGCAATATCTGCGAACTCGACACCACCTCCCGCATATGAGATTACATTGATTGATTTCACATTGAACCCCATCAACCCAGACTGGACCTCGAAGCCACGTTCGAAGTTTTCGTCTGGTTCAGTCCAGCACAAGAAGAAGTACTGGGTTCCCTGAGTGTAGTCACAGTCCTCAAACACCCATTCGTCCTAAATTTGCCAAACTAGCTGAATGATACTCAAGCATAAATTTTGTGAAAGAAAAAAAACATCCTTTTTTTTCAGAGTGACCAAAACAATTTTCCATTTTGTTTTGCTGTCTTTTGATTAGACGTAACAAATAATCTAACTTTCAAGATCAATTTTTGCCATCTCAGAAGTTGCGGATTGGACTCGTAAGTTCTTAGTAAACTAACACTGTCATTAAGGGATGATTGTACAATTGATGACTTCCAGGTATTGACAGATTTAAATGAGGCCGGTATTGCTGTGCTAACAATTACAAAAAACCATAGCTGCATTATCTCTTTCACCAATTAGATTAAAAATGAGGAACGTCATCTCAATTTTTAAATATTGCACTTTGGCAGACGCGATCAAAAAACAACTTATTTGGAATCAAATTTCAGCAAAACGGAACAAAACGGCTTCGTTGTTTGTATTGTAATCTGCCGAAGTTCTCAACGTTTCGTTGCTCATTTTTTAGCTTTCCAAACTCTTCGATCCTGATTGATGTCAACTCACGCTCATTCTGTGTTAGCTTTTTTGTAATAGTTTGCTAGGGGTTTTAAGTCAATGATTAAAGGTTCACTGAACTTTCCCAAGTGTTGAGCGGAGCCTAGGAAAGATATCACGGCTAAAAGTGGCTATCGTTTTTAAGTCAATGATCTAATTCAATGTTTGTGGATATGATAGCCTTACGAATCTATCTCTGATTTAGATACACGAGCTTTATCAATCGAAGATCTATGTTCTGTTACTTAGTTACTGAGTTTTTCCCACCAATGTTGATCAAAGTACTATGCTTAGTTGTGTCAGAGTATTGTCCGATTTTTTCTAATGATTTTTTTTACGTATTGATGACAAGTTTAGAGGTTTATCTGCACTTTCGGAGACGTTGACTGGCATTTGAGAAACTGCATCATTAATAGTTGCTTTTTACCCCTTTCTTGACAAGTTTAGTTCAGCTGCAAATACAGCCAATAATTCAAGGTCAACTTTATGCGTCTAAACTTAGACTAAACTTAGGAAGTAGTCACTGCTAAATTTTTTCTCCCCAATAACTTTCATACTTTCCATCAGTTTGTTTAGTTTTGTTCACAATTCAATCTGAAGCTGTAGAATTTTCATATTCTTATATGATCAAAGGTCCAAAATTCTGGTCAACCAGTTTTGTCAAACAAACCAAAAAAGGGATCATTATTTGGTCAGGCTCTTTAATGATGTCGTTAGGAAAACGGCTAAAAACATCCCAGTTTTTTAAAGGAATTTGATAAACTTAAATTATTAGCAAATTTTAAGGGAAATGAATAGCTCTCTTAAACAGAGTTGACTCCTTCAGTTGCAGTTTTGATATACATAAAGATCACAAATTATCCGAGATCCTGCTAGAAACATTAATTGAGCTTTCAAACAGTTTTCTCCCACAAAAACATCAAACAAGGAACAAAAAAGTGAAATTATTGACACAGAGATTGAAAAAAAGAGGGCAAAAACGGAAGCTTTTTGGAGAGGTAATTAACAACAAAATCCCAAGCAGAAAGGAAAGCGTATGAAAATTAAGCGAAATTTGTTAGAAGAGTAAACAAAAAAATATTCAAAAATGTTATGAGAAAAAAAAATTCCAATGAAGCCGGAAACGAGAATTGTAATATCTTAAATTTTGTAAAAAGATGCTGTAAACAAAAGCTCAAATGATGAAACAGCAGAAAAAAATTTCCTTGAGAAGAACAAAAAAAACTTAATTTCTATATTAAAGTTGTATAATCAACAAAACAAACTCAAAAAGCTTTAAATAGTCAATTTTTCCACAAAAACTGAATAGAATAATGTCAATGGGACAATTGCAATCCCAGAGAAAATATGTAGCACAGATTTCTATAACTTTAATTGTGTCTTTTTTAAATCCGTATCAAAAACTCTTTCATCAGCTCCAATCTCTAAACTCAACAACAATGAGGGCATTTTTTGAAGCCCTTGAAAAATTATAAAGCCAATTGACGAAACAAACTATTCTGAAAAATACATACCTACATCCTTTCTACCATTTATTGTAAAACCTTAATTTTTGATAGTGTAAAAAGTTATTAGAGAACATTAACTTAAATAATGCCCAATTTGGATTCCGATTAGGTCGGAGCATTGCAAGCGCCAATGCTACTTCGTTAGAGGATATCAGAATGACTAAAAAATGTTTTCTATACGTCAAAAAAAATCATTTATCTAATGGAAGCATTGGACATAGTTGACCAATGCATCTTTTTAGAGAAATGCGCGGAGCAGGGCTTGAAGGGAACGTATTAATTGTATAATCAAGTCGTTCATAAACAACAAAATTCACTTTGAAAAAGTAAACGTAAAAAATTCCAAACCAAGGAAGACAACTTTGACGTACGTCAAAATTACATTCTTGTTCCGCTGCTATTCCTCTGTAGAAATTTTACATCTCGCTTAACCTTGAAGAAACAAATGTATATCTCAAGGCCGATGATACAGCTATAAAATGCAAGCATATATAAAAAACAATAACTATTAACCACCAACTAGATTTAAATAGTATTACAATTTGGCTATTGCAAAATAAGCTAATATTGAACGTAAAAGAAACGCAGACTTTGGCCATAGAAAAGGAAGAGGGGCACGCAAATCAGTAACTTCTCAATGAAGTCGAAAACATTGAACAGTATAAACAGTTTCAAATAACAGGTGTCCTTGTGGATCACAGCTTAATCACAAGGAGCAAAAACCAGTTCACTGCTATGTTCTGTGAGAAAGTTTCTCAAAATAAGGCAGATCATCAACAAATCTAAAACCTTATTGCAGTCAGAAATTCAATATGGCCCCCTAGTTTACAGTGCAGTGCGACTAACAAAAGCGTCTCATAACTTATTGATGACAAAAATAACAGATACTTCAAAAAGATCATTTTCTGAGGAAAAATTTGTTTCGAGCTCAAACTTACGCAAAATGATTGGAACCTACAACATGCTAAATCTACACATCGATCAGTTAAGAAACTTACTAAGAAAACTACCGAGAAACAAGTGCTTAATTAAAAATCACAAGAGTTTATCAATTAAAAGGGTTTGATAAAATCTGATGGAAGAAGTTGGGCAAATAAACACCTTAATAGTCTTTTCCCTAATATCATTGAAAACTCCTTCAGCGTTAATTTAAGAACCTATTCAACTGTTTATTAACTATGAACTCCACATTCTTAACAAATGTAACAAAAACTGAAGTGTAGACAAGCAAAAACAACTTGCTAAGGTCTTTCTGTAGAACGATGTTATTGGTTCTCTAGACATAAAAAATTCCATTTATGGTTAACCGGGCTTCATACTATCTCAAACTGCTGCTTTTTTGGTTACTGCATATTGACAACCCATATATCATTATTCCTGTTCCCAGAATAAGAATGAATTCTGAGATCATTTATCCTCCCCACATAGGCACCTGAGAACGATCCATAGGAGTCAATCATGCTATATCGGATTGCATTTAAAGTGCCAATTTGGGATTTGACTAAAACTATTTTAATTAATATCTTGTAATATGCCGATGCGTAAAAAATTTGTTCTTTATTTTATATCTCTTTGAACCTGATGTTGGATTTAGAACCATTGAATGTTAAAGTTTTGAATAAAAAAATATGGAATTGGTTGTTCATTAAATTGGTTCACCAGAGATGCGATCCGTATAAAATGGATTTTGTGCAAACATTGCAGTTTTTCAAGGAGGCTCTCCTGCTTAAATTACCAACAGTATGTTGAAAAAAAAAGAAATTGTTTTTTATTTACATATTTATTGAAAGTTAAAGGGGTCTTCTCGTTATCAAGTACTGTTTTCTGTAGCAACCTATTTTTCAATCTAATTTTTGTTCGATTTTTTTACATTCTTTTTGACCATTTTGCCTTTTTGATTAGGAATTTGATTTCTGCAAGCAATGGGAAGCTCATTAGTTTCCTGTGATTTGAACACTTTCTGTTTTCCGCTTTGAAATCCCATTTTTGGTCTTAGCATTATCTTTCTGCACAGTTGTTGCTTTTCTGGCTCCCCTATAAGCTTTGTTATGGGTCATTGAAAATTTTGTGTCATTCTTACGTGATGTTTTACTTGACATTTTTTCGCTTCTTCTGATTTTTTTCAAGTCAATGAGAGGTCAAATTAGACAGTTACGCACGGTGGAGCCGTTAAGGGAGCAATTGATCAAGTAGATTTAAAGTTGGATTTATTCTCAGATTAAACTTTAAAGTAGGTAGAGCAATTGATAATTGAACGATCTGCCGGTTTTTGAAGGCATTTTATTTTTCAAATTTCCAGCAATTTGACTCTTTTCTCGTTGTTTATCTTATCTCTTGATGTTTCAATTAAGGTTTTCAAGAGGTCAGATATGATCAAATTTAGCAGAGGGGTAATATTTTGGTTTTTATCAAAAACTAGTATGCGGTTTTTATGTTATATAAACTGTTTGTTTCAATGAAATATCACTGATTTCTTGGTTTAGCCGTTTTTAAGGTTTTTGCTGTTGTCTTTCTTAGCCTCATCCCTTATTTGTAGAAAAAACTTCTTAAAAATTTTAACAAAAATTACATAAATTTTTGATCGATATCTGTAGTTTCAACTACTTTGTGATCACAATTATCAGTATTTTGTAGTCTAGCCCAGTTTTATTATTTTTTGTTGTTCCGTCAATTTTCTTAATAACAACAGTTCGCATTTTTTCAAAATGGGGCATGAAAGTATTTAATTAAAGTTTTAGGTTGATTACTTTTTTATTTTTCCTTACAATGATTAATAATTTTATTATTAATAATTTTTTTCAATTTCGAGGTTTAGGTGTACATTTTGCTAATTTTCCCATTTTTGTCATGCCACAAATCCTGAACAATCTGTAGAGAATTTGAGAATTTTATATAGGCGAATTAACTGAACTTTTCTAAAACTTTTCTTAAGTTTTCCATAAGTTTGACATACATTGTTTACAAAAATTTTGCCCCTTTTTACATGCGTTTTGTTATTCTCCAAAATAATATCAATAATCAGTAAAGTAAGTTGTATCTATTAAGGAAAAAGGGTATTCAATTAATGACTCGAGCTCATAACGATGATTTTTAGGATTTTTGATTTTTTTTGATGCTCTCTTGCGGTATTTTCTTGTAAACTCAAAACTTTTCTTTTTGACCTTTTGTTGCCATAATTTAGTCTTTCTGTGGCCGTCAGTTTGTAATTGCTGTCAATTTTGTGGATTTATTAACCAATTTAGTCAATTTTTAAACCACGCTTTCATTTTGTTTTTTTGTCCTGTTTTAAATTAACGGTACCACTATGGTTTGTTTTATGACTTCCTAAGTCTCATGTTTTGTTTTGATTATGTTTTTAGGTATGTAGTTTTGAGCGTTTCCAAAACAGATTCGCCAAAAAAATCTGACTTTTGCCTAAATGTAAACTTTGCCCCTTTTTTGAATTGCCTGTTTTCGATTTTTCTAAGTTTGCTGTAATGTGTTTTCATTTAAATGATGCAGATTGTCAATATTTTTATAATGTGCTGGTTCAATTGATTTTCTTTTCAAAAATATCAAATGCCCGTAAGCTTTCTTTTCTCTCACAAGATTATGTGCTTTGTTGAATGCCATAGTTTGATGTTGCAAGAAAAATTGTTTGTCACTCAGGTCCTTAGTTCATTTAATTTTAAGGATTATAATTGGAGATTTGTCCTGTATTTTCTATTTCATCTGCTGATATGTTGCTTTGTGTTGCAGCAGTTCAACGCCATCTAGTTTCAGCCAAAAAAAAACGTCTGAGGTCTTAATGATTTTCGTTTCATCTGCTATTCTGAAATATATTTTTACTTTTCTTACTTCGGTAAATCATATCCAAAACCTATTCTTTATTCTTTTAGGAGTTGGTTCCCCAGTATTCCACGACAAAGTGCTTCCTAGTGTGGGTAGCGAGCTTTGATCTTTTTGTCAACTATCAACGCTTCACTTTTTGTTGCATATTCTTGCCAATAAAACTTTGTATTGTGAGAATAAGTTCAAGAAGTTTTCTACTAACATTCGAGCTCTAAACCAAAATTTTATAATTATTCCGCTTCGGGACTGAGCTATTTTCTCGTAGCATTATGTCGTTTCAACTATATTTTCCATGCTTTGTTTTCTAGCTAACGAATCTTCCAAGTTTGTTATCATGCAATCCAGTAAAATAGGCTAATTATCAATAGATAACACATACATACAGACTAGGCTGACGGATACATTACGTGAGTTCAATAATATAAAAGGTTGCAACAAAGCTCAGGCGATCACCATTTGTCTCTAGTTGCCCAATTCGAGGCATGTCTGACTGTAAATTTCAAGACAAGGCGGCTCGGTAATGTGCGATGGCACATAAGGTTCCGACCCCGCCCATCCACAATTTTGGCATAATTGTCTAACAAATGAGGAACAGATAGAAAAACACAAAAACTATTTTTTGCGAATCCCAAAAAAGCCCAAGTCTTTTTCAAAAAATTCTGTATGAACGATAAGATAGCCTCCAAAGCAAATAACTCAGTGGAGTAAAAATTGATGCATTAGATTGCTGTAATATGTCAATATTAAGAAAGCGAGTCAAGACGAACAGCAAAATCAAACAACAACAACAACAAACATTAATTACATCAAAAAATTTATGTGCCTCTTAAAAACTAAATTTAATAACAAAGTCAACATACCGTCAGATAAACCTAAAACTTAACAAAGAAAACTTATTAATCACCAGAAAACATATGCGACCAGTCCATAAAAAGGTTTGGTAACAATTATACAAAAAAGAACAAAAACAGTAAAGTAAAAAAAATTAACTTATTTTTTTGAAACAGTTAACTTCAAAGTAATTAATACCATTAGGAATCAATTAATGTTACCACAAATTTACGATTACCACTGCTTCTATAGAAGGGCATTAGGACCTGTCCTTATTCGTTTTTTAAAGCGGCTAAAAAGAACAACAAAGAACAAACAAAATTTCAAGTGAAACTTGCCAGAAAACGCTGTCAAAACCGTCAAGCCAAATTTTGGCACTCAAAATATATTTGATTGCGCCTTCTTCAAACAGCTATATTGTAGTACGTGGCCATTCATTAGTAAGACTAGGTAACAAGTAGACAAAAAAGCAAAGTGCTAAAGTATGTAATACTTTTATTTTTTTTTTCGAAACAAAATTACATTCAATGTCATGATAATTACAAAAAGAGCTATTTAAATAGGGTCGTTTATTCATGAAAAGGAAACCCTCGAGACCTGTAATTATCCAGAATATTTCTTGCATCTACAAAAAGAACGTCAGATATGACAAAAATCAAATTAATTTTACTTTTTTTGTGAAAAACCGGTGTCGAAGCCAGTAAGGTCATAACAAATTCTTTAAAAAACGATTTTGGGACACCAATCCCTTTTATTGACTTGACACCCATAATGTCAAATTTGACCTGTAATTAACTAACGAGATTAGGTAACAAAAAGAAACATAAAAAGAACAAAATTGCGAAGTTAAAAAGTTTTTTTTTTAATTTTGGAAAACGATTGTTTTCAAAGTCCTGAAAGCCATTGATTTCTTCAAGAAAGAGGCGTCAAGGCCCTTAAAACTATGATGTATATCTTTCAGGATTTTAATATGTTCAATTGTGCCTTATTCTGAATGCTAATAAGGTGACATGAGAACTGTCACTAATGTGATAATGTGACAAAATTAGATAACGTGAAAAACTGGCAAATATCAAAACAAACAAAAATCTGAAATCTTGTAGTATCAAAGCCAGAAAACAATAACTTCAGGCTTAAAACTGCAACCGAGATTAAATTTTAAATCAGTAGAAAGAAGAAGCAGTCTTTCTTTGCTGACACTAAGCTGGAAGTTGAACAAATTAAGAAAAAAATAAAGGAAAAGTTAATTAAGCCATTTTTTATTGAAAAGTCAATTATTTTTAAAAAAAGAAACGACCATGAACTTTCAATTAAAAAACTAAATGCATTAGCTTGGAGCTGCTTAGCAAGCGAATTGGTTGGACCTATCACTTCTGAGCTTTGATTTGATAAAAAAAGACCGACTGATTACAACCCAATTTTTTTTGGATTGTAACAGTCCAAGAATGGCCCAAAACTAGCCCTGCTAATACTTATTGTCCGTTAGTAACAATTGATTTTTCGAATGTTGTAGATATAGATAATTTGTTAGTTGAAAACTCAAAATAAATTCTGCATTTTTGATAATCAACGAGTAAAGTTAGCCAAAAACTGCAAAATTTTAACTACAGTGCACTCTCAGCGTACTCTGAAATAGAAATAGCCCCCCCTCTGAGTCTACAAAGATTGTATGAGTGTTGTTTGGGGGTGTACTGTCGGCAAATTTAATCAAAGTGGACTAAAGTAGCTTATTTCGTGCTGTTTTTGATGAAAAAGGCTATATGTTGTAATGTTTATCCAGATTTTCTGACCAAAAAAATTAAATCAAAACAATCAACAATGCTTGTTCGTCTTCAAAAATAAAATCAGCGACACTATTCTGAAAAATTATAACAAATTTTAGCAAAATTGACGAAAATTTAGGCAAAAATTCCGGAAAATGTGAAAAAAAACATCGTGAATTCACTCTTCTTTTCTCAGAAGTTTAAACCTCGATAACTCCCTGTAGAAAACGAAAATTAAAAAAATCTTTTTAATTCCATATTCTACGCTGGACGAACTTTCTATTGATACCAGTCTCAACTCTTTACGATGAATATATCGAGCGGCGAAAATTCACGGAACAAAAAAAACCCATTTGAGTATATAGTTCCTCCCCCCTCAAGAGGGTCGGAACAATTAAAGTCACAGACCAAAATGACCTCTGCACAAACATTTTCAGACCTTGGATGAACTCCGATCAGTCTGATCCGAGATCAGATTGACCTCTACTGATACAAGTTCCAGACCCATCGCCAGAATCAAGAACTTTTTCTAATCAAAGTGCTTGGAAAAACTTTGATCAGAATTTTGAGCTGTGCAATGTCGCCTCTTATTATGTCCTCTTATTATTACTATATTTTACTTGCAAAACAATTTAAAATTTATAAACAATAATTTAGAAAACTTACAAAGCTTGATAAGGCCGTATACGGCGCCGTACTAGGTTTGGTAATTTTTCAGATGTGTGAAAAGTTGTACCCAGTGCCAAAAATAATGAAAAATGACTTGTATGACAAGATCTTTATATATAAAATCGTTTTTAGGCGGGCAGACTATAAAAATTGGTTGTTGCATCATTTGGCTGCAGTGCCCTAGAAAACTTATTACAGCCTTATACAGCGCCGTACAAAGTTTTGTAAATTTTCTACGGCACCGTATAAGTCTTAGTAAGTTTTCAAAGTTTACGGTGGTCAAACTGGGTTTAATAGGCGCCGGACCCACCTGTAATCAGGCCGTGCGAGACCGAAACACCCATTGATTAGACAACATTAAGACTGAATTTGGCTGAGTTTGAACATTTCGCTAAACTATGTCTAATTTGCTCACAGTGTCCCCGTTTTGCGCCCCAATTTTTATCATACTTTTTATCATACTAAATTTATACTTGGACCTCGAACTGAGATTTTTTATTGATCTTTTGTAACCAAATTTCAGAGAATTTCTATTGAAGCGCAAAATAGAGCATATCCACACCTTCTCTATTTTGTAGGCAGTACTGTTGTTAAGCATGCATCCTAATTCTTTTTGAATGCAACATATGACCTAGACATTGATTGAAAAATTGCAAGAGGTCCTTGAAAGTTTCTAATAACTATGTACATTGTAAGCAATTGATTTCTGTGTGCGTTGTTTTTCTATACATAATATATGACTTTGAGAAAGTTTTACCGTTAAATTTGGAAAGCATTTTAAAAAACAAGACTTTTCTAAAGATTTGCTTGAAAAAAAGTTGCAAATAATTCCAACTACAACAAATTATTGTCTTCAAATTGGATTAGGAATTTTTGCAATTAATATATTTTTCCATGTCTATAGGGCAGTTCTCTGAGATTTTTAGTGTTCCAACCCCCCCCCCCCCTGCCACCTAGACATAAATAACAAACAAACTAACGTTTTCCGAATGGAAGCAGTGCATTTCTTTAATAAAGTCGTATATGGCGAAATGTTGGGCTGAATTAGGGGCGAGATACTTGTTGAAGTTTGCGAGCAGCATAGCACCCGTATCTTCTTCCCCATCAAACACATTCACTGGGTGGTATTGGGTTGCAACTAAAAATTGGCATGACTTATTAAAATTAAGGAAACTGTTTTTAAATTAAGGAAAAAAGTTTTTCGTCTCATCAGTCTGGATGATTAATTTAATGCATATTTCACAGACAGATAAGAGACTAATTATCTATATCAACAGATATATATCGAAAGAGGTGCACATGGGTTCAAATGCGAGATCAAAATCAGGTATATCCAGATGTATGTACAGAAGATAAACGGCGCACGAAGGGAGCACTCGCGTTCAAAATTACAGACTGGAACTTTTTTCGAAGAATTACTTGAAGTGAAGGTACTGAAAATTGATACCCCAAATTAGTTTATGGAAATATTATCAGATGCTTATTACTTATTGTGTTATTGTGCTCTTTTGCGGTTGAAATGATGTTCGTTCGAAGGTTCTAAAGTTTGAAACAAACTTCGATCACTTTTTCCAATCATATCGCACAGCAATGCTTTCGAATCAAATTTAAATACATTTCTTGGTACGCTTTATTTGGAGTACTAAAAGTCACTAATGTAATGGTTAAATGATAGCACAAATAAGTTTCCAATCAAAACAAGTTTTCTAATGCAATCTTTTCCGACTCTTAAGTGACAATTTTGTTTTGAAAATAAGAGGTTTTGACAAATTTACATAAAATAGTTTGTTAACATTACAATTAATTGCAGAAAGTCTGCAAAGTTGCCAGTTCTTGCTTTTTCTTGCGTTTTTTCTGCTTTGCAGTCTGTAGGCCTTTCACAATTTCAGCAATGACAAATCAGAACTGTCAAGTATTTTTTTAAAATATATTCGAAGAAATATATTCAACAAAAAGTTTTTAAGTTATAATTTTTTAAATTCCTCATTTGGTTTGAAATTGTTCAAACTCAAAACTTTGACAACAAATTCGAATGTGCCAACAATTGTAATACTATTTGCAAAAATTACAACCAATTACAATCAAGAAAACTTACGAGTTGGCAAGTTAGCCTGACAGACAGTCACAGTTTGGCTCTGTGGCATGATGAAGTACTTGTCTGGGTTGTAGCTGTATTGTATCACACCATACCTGTCCAGGTGTGTTGGTCCATCCACCATAAATGCAAACATGGATCGTGAAAAGTGTTCATCAAAGGTTTCTTTCATCTGGTTCAACTGGAACTCGCTCAGACCCGAAGCAGCAACTTCCACATGTTCCAAATAGACCACTTCTCTTTTGTCATAATAAAGATTAGCCCAGAGACCCTTAATATAGAACAACCTCTTAAGATAAGAAAATTTCTTTATAAAAAAATTGTCTCTGTAGTTGAGAACGATCAAAAACTCTTGAAAACTGGTCTCCAATTGGCCTGATCAGAGGTGACTTCGGTTCCTGACGATATCGAGGGATATTACCCAGGTTTTCATCCAGACCCAAATTGAGCTATGATCAGACCCAAGAGGCAACAATAAAGCAGCGTTCCAATCAGAGACTCATCTAAAGTCCGATGATTCTGATCAGAAACAAGGAGTCCAGCTGATATCAAATGCCGGTCCCCTCAAGAGGAAATTTTGCTTACCTGAAGACCACGACGTTTCTTATGGAAAGCTGTCTTAGTTCATCCATTGAGTCAGAAATATGAACTAAGGGGTATTGTAAATAAAATTTTTTTCTCAACAGTTAGGTTTCGTTTTCATTAGCAATATTTTTAGAATTGGCTTTTCCTTAGATGATTTTAATACTGCAAACACCAGTTTTTATGAAAAGAATATATTATAGCAAAATTAAGAGATTTGTTCATAATTAAAATCTTTCTCTGATAAGACTATTTTGAGCGCACTTGAGTCTGATCATAGTCTGATTAAGGTCTGGGCAATGGTCTGAAATTGAGTCTGGACCATGGTCTGAAGATGGTCTGATCATAGTCTGTTTATAGTCTGAACAATGGTCTGAATTTGGGTCTGATCATAAGCGCACTATAGTCTGGACAGTGGTCTGGCTTCGGTCTGATCAGAGGACATTTTGGCCTGGAACGTCTGATAAGAGATCATTTTGGTCTGGAAGGTCTGATCAGAGGTAAATTCGGTCTGGAAAGTGTGATCAGAGGTCATTTCAGTCTGCATAGTCTGATCATAGCTCAATTTGGGTCTGGACCTAAACCTGGGTAGACTCTTACATATATTATATATATATATATATATATATATATATATATATATATATATGTATGTATGTATATATATATATATATATATATATATATATATAAATATATATATATATATATATATATATATATATATGATTTTATAGAATAGTCTAAGAGCTTCCAGCAATGTTAAACAATGATTCATGCTATTTTCACATAATTCTCGTTTTCCTGCTCCGGTATTAATTGAACGCTGATGCAAGCTAACTGTCTCAATTTGTAATTATTTTGTGATAATATTTTGTGTCAATTTGTAAAAACCGTCTTTATTTGTTATAAATTTCCATGATGATTGTCGATCCAGTGTTGGTTAGCTTGTAAGATCGTAAAAATGACGATTGCATTGCATGATTATGTTAAAAACAATCCCAAAGTTATGCAGCAGTCAAATTATGTTATAAAACACTCTACTTGACTCGCTGTCACCTTGCGTTGCTTGTGGGGGTAGGACAGTGACCAAAATTGTAGACAGAAATGACTTGAAAATTGTAGACAAGAGAAGACAGTGAATATTGAGATTTTAGATTGATAACTTCTTTTTCCATTTTCATCAACTGAGACTAAACCAATTTTAGAGATAACTTAGATTAGCGCACTTGACAATACCTCAGCGACACTGGCTCAACTTCATGACCGTAATCAAAAGATATTGTTGATACGATAGATCTTTATTATAGTATTTGTGTAGACCTAAATCTGATTGACCACCTCAATTTGAAAAATCCAATTTTCATTTACTGTCCCATTTCTCAAAATGGCTAACATTGCACTGTTTCATTCGTTTGTCTATGTTTCATGGGATTTCAGCTAAATTGCACAAAATATCTTTGAATGAAATTTTCCCATTTTCAAATATACTTTTAATTGCTGAACTTGTTTTACTATGGCTCAGATATGATGATATTGTGGGAATATTGTGAGAACTTATGAGATCATATGCGATATCATAATTTTGTGCTTTTCATCGATTAGTATTTTGGCAGCACAGCAAAACATTTAAATTGGTAGCACAACTAAAGTGTTATAATAAACATATTATTGTCCGTTGCTATGAAGTTATTGACACGTTCAAGGGGCAGTTAAATTTACACCAAATTTTTTAGGGAATTCCGTTTTATTATCTGAATAAAAGTGTGAGAGCATTCCAAGAGGTTGTTTCGCTTAGGTTTTTATGCTGGTTGCATTTGAGTATTTCTTACCTTTTGAGGAAAATGAAAGTGTTTATTGTTTCTGATATTAAAGGAAAAAGGATCGATGAGGGTTGGGTTAATTAAAAGATACCTACAAGACGTTTTGAAAAGTAGAATATGATATCCCTAAATGCACCAAAATGTACATAGCAACTGTGTGTAATGACATACTCTATATGGAAGCAGTTGTTCTTGTTCCCCTTAAACGAATTTTCTGTTCACACTATTCCTTGGGAAGAATGCAATGCAGAACTTTCAGCTGATAATGGTTGTATACTCAGGTTGAGATCCAGACCCAAGTTTTTGTCTGATCAGACATTCCAGACCAAAATTATCTCTGATCAGACTTTCCAGACGGAATTTAACCCTGATCAGATTTTCCCTGAGCAGAACGCTGCTGTATTTGTGCCTCTTGGTAGAGCCAACAACTCTCAGTAAAAAAAAAACAAAAAAATGAAAAAATTAAGGCACAGGAAATGGTCCCTGATCAGCCCCAATTGCGCTCGAATCGTCTACGATCAGACTCAAGTGCGCTCGAATACGCCTATGATCAGACTTTTCAGATCAAACTGACCCCTGATCAGACCAACTCCAGACCACAGTCCAGACTGTAGTGCGCTCGAACTTCCATCCAGACCCTGTAATTTCGGTTTGGAAACACACGGGTGTGCGCTTGATTGGGCCTGATCATAAAGCAATTTGTGTCTGCACCTCAACCTGGGTAGTCATACCAGATGTGACTAGCTATTATTTTCATTACTTACGATTACAGAAAACTGTTTGCCAATTAAAATAACCAAATAAAAATACAAAAAACTGTATACAATTAAAATAGCCAAATAAATAGCCAATTAAAATAAACAAACTGTTTACCAATTAAAATAGCCAAATTACTTACGATTACAAAAAACTGTTGACCAATTAAAATAGTCGAATTAAAATGGCCAAGGAAGTTGTAGAGAACTTTTCCCGTTTGTGTGTAAATACTCAAAAATTTTTCACTCAGCATTTAATTTTTAGTTTGTTAGTTCTCCTAGTCAAATGATAGATTTTACGGCATAACATCGCAAAGTTTGACCTGAATTGATTATGTCAAATTAAATTAACTAAATTCTCGTTTGCTATGCTATTACATGGGAACTACGAGAAATTGGCGGATTTGTGTAGTATCGGAGCTGCTAGAAGCGAACGGATTAAAATTCCGGCAGAATTGTAATATACGCGCTACCCTAGTCGAACTCCGACGCTTATCTTGCAAGATCTTGCAAGATTCTTGCAAATGACGCTTATCTTGCAAGATCTTGCAAGATTCTTGCAAATGACGCTTATCTTGCAAGATGCAAGATCCGGACGCCTATCTTGCAAGAACCTTGCAAGATCTTGCAAGATAGACGTCGAAAAATGTTCAAGAAAAAAGTGAAATTTTAAAGTCCTATTAACTCAATGATCCTTTTCTCTTATGAGTTCAGACGTCAAAGGGAGCTCTCTGTTCAAAACAGAAACTTTCATATCACTTCTGCTTTCAACAAAATATTTGAAACTCTCATTTCAGGAGAAATTGTTCAATGATCGTTTCAATGGTTCATTCTGTTCACAACAAGTGTGAATCACTTGGTAAGCATTAAAAAAGGTCATAAAACAGCATCCAGAGCGTTCCTGCTTATGATATATAACGTTATAATCGACTTTTTGTTCTGTAAATGAGACTTTTCTGTGAGTCCATTCACTTTGAATCATTAATAGGTAGCAAAGACACAAAGAACCAAATTCAAGTAACCAATTGAGAGGGAAAAAGCAGATAATCCCCCCAATATAGTCAATCATACGTTTTGTGTTACGATATTATAACGTTTTTCAATGATTAAACATGTACCTGGCGAAAAACGTAAACGGTCACTTTTATCAACCTTCTAATCCCTTGTAAAGTAATCCTATAGCTTAACGGCACTTCTACTGAAACTAACACACAGATTGAGGAAGAAAAATAGGGTCCAAAAATTTTTTGCCTTAAAATTATTTTTCTCTCGGGCCTAATCGGAATGTTTCATATCAACTTTACCGTCGATAACATGTTTGAAAGACTTGTTTCCCCAAAAAAGTTTTAATCATCGTTTCAATGGTTCATTCTATTCACACCAAGTGTGAATCACTTGGTAAACACTAAAATAGGTCATAAAAAAGCATCCAGAGCGTTCCTGCTTATGCTATATAATGTTATAATCGACTTTTTGTTCTGTAAATGAGACTTTTCTGTGAGTCCATTCACTTTGGATCATTAATAGGTAGCAAGGACACAAAAAATCAAATGTCAGTAATCAACTGAGAGAGAAAATACATATAGTACACCCAATATAGTCAATCATACGTTTTGTGTTACGATATTATAACGTTTTTCAATGATTAAACATGTACCTGGCGAAAAACGTAAACGGTCACTTTTATCAACCTTCTTATCCCTTTTAAGGTAATCCTATAGCTTAACGGCACTTCTACTGAAGCTAACACACAGATTGAGGAAGAAAAATAGGGTCCAAAAATTTTTTGCCTTAAAATTATTTTTCTCTCGGGCCTAATCGGAATGTTTCATATCAACTTTACCGTCGATAACATGTTTGAAAGACTTGTTTCCCCAAAAAAGTTTTAATCATCGTTTCAATGGTTCATTCTATTCACACCAAGTGTGAATCACTTGGTAAACACTAAAATAGGTCATAAAAAAGCATCCAGAGCGTTCCTGCTTATGCTATATAATGTTATAATCGACTTTTTGTTCTGTAAATGAGACTTTTCTGTGAGTCCATTCACTTTGAATCATTAATAGGTAGCAAGGACACAAAAAATCAAATGCCAGTAACCAACTGAGAGAGAAAATACATATAGTACACCCAATATAGTCAATCATACGTTTTGTGTTAGGATATTATAACGTTTTTCAATGATTAAACATGTACCTGGCGAAAAACGTAAACGGTCACTTTTATCAACCTTCTAATCCCTTTTAAGGTAATCTTATAGCTTAACGGCACTTCTACTGAAACTAACACACAGATTGAGGAAGAAAAATAGGGTCCAAAAATTTTTTGCCTTAAAATTATTTTTCTCTCGGGCCTAATCGGAATGTTTCATATCAACTTTACCGTCGATAACATGTTTGAAAGACTTGTTTCCCCAAAAAAGTTTTAATCATCGTTTCAATGGTTCATTCTATTCACACCAAGTGTGAATCACTTGGTAAACACTAAAATAGGTCATAAAAAAGCATCCAGAGCGTTCCTGCTTATGCTATATAATGTTATAATCGACTTTTTGTTCTGTAAATGAGACTTTTCTGTGAGTCCATTCACTTTGAATCATTAATAGGTAGCAAAGACACAAAGAACCAAATTCAAGTAACCAATTGAGAGGGATAAAGCAGATAGTCCCCCCAATATAGTCAATCATACGTTTTGTGTTACGATATTATAACGTTTTTCAATGATTAAACATGTACCTGGCGAAAAACGTAAACGGTCACTTTTATCAACCTTCTAATCCCTTGTAAAGTAATCCTATAGCTTAACGGCACTTCTACTGAAACTAACACACAGATTGAGGAAGAAAAATAGGGTCCAAAAATTTTTTGCCTTAAAATTATTTTTCTCTCGGGCCTAATCGGAATGTTTCATATCAACTTTACCGTCGATAACATGTTTGAAAGACTTGTTTCCCCAAAAAAGTTTTAATCATCGTTTCAATGGTTCATTCTATTCACACCAAGTGTGAATCACTTGGTAAACACTAAAATAGGTCATAAAAAAGCATCCAGAGCGTTCCTGCTTATGCTATATAATGTTATAATCGACTTTTTGTTCTGTAAATGAGACTTTTCTGTGAGTCCATTCACTTTGAATCATTAATAGGTAGCAAGGACACAAAAAATCAAATGTCAGTGATCAACTGAGAGAGAAAATACATATAGTACACCCAATATAGTCAATCATACGTTTTGTGTTACGATATTATAACGTTTTTCAATGATTAAACATGTACCTGGCGAAAAACGTAAACGGTCACTTTTATCAACCTTCTAATCCCTTTTAAGGTAATCCTATAGCTTAACGGCACTTCTACTGAAACTAACACACAGATTGAGGAAGAAAAATAGGGTCCAAAAATTTTTTGCCTTGAAATTATTTTTCTCTCGAGCCTAATCGGAATGTTTCATATCAACTTTACCGTCGATAACATGTTTGAAAGACTTGTTTCCCCAAAAAAGTTTTAATCATCGTTTCAATGGTTCATTCTATTCACACCAAGTGTGAATCACTTGGTAAACACTAAAATAGGTCATAAAAAAGCATCCAGAGCGTTCCTGCTTATGCTATATAATGTTATAATCGACTTTTTGTTCTGTAAATGAGACTTTTCTGTGAGTCCATTCACTTTGAATCATTAATAGGTAGCAAAGACACAAAGAACCAAATTCAAGTAATTAATTGAGAGGGAAAAAGCAGATAGTCCCCCCAATATAGTCAGTCATACGTTTTGTGTTACGATATTATAACGTTTTTCAATGATTAAACATGTACCTGGCGAAAAATGTAAACGGTCACTTTTATCAACCTTCTAATCCCTTGTAAAGTAATCCTATATCTTAACGGCACTTCTACTGAAACTAACACACAGATTGAGGAAGAAAAATAGGGTCCAAAAATTTTTTGCCTTAAAATTATTTTTCTCTCGGGCCTAATCGGAATGTTTCATATCAACTTTACCGTCGATAACATGTTTGAAAGACTTGTTTCCCCAAAAAAGTTTTAATCATCGTTTCAATGGTTCATTCTATTCACACCAAGTGTGAATCACTTGGTAAACACTAAAATAGGTCATAAAAAAGCATCCAGAGCGTTCCTGCTTATGCTATATAATGTTATAATCGACTTTTTGTTCTGTAAATGAGACTTTTCTGTGAGTCCATTCACTTTGAATCATTAATAGGTAGCAAGGACACAAAAAATCAAATGTCAGTAATCAACTGAGAGAGAAAATACATATAGTACACCCAATATAGTCAATCATACGTTTTGTGTTACGATATTATAACGTTTTTCAATGATTAAACATGTACCTGGCGAAAAACGTAAACGGTCACTTTTATCAACCTTCTAATCCCTTGTAAAGTAATCCTATAGCTTAACGGCACTTCTACTGAATATAACACACAGGTTATGGAAGAAAAATCGGTTCCAAAAATTTTTTGCCTTAAAATTATTTTTCTCTCGGGCCTAATCGGAATGTTTCATATTAACTTTACCGTCGATAACATGTTTGAAAGACTTGTTTCCCCAAAAAAGTTTTAATCATCGTTTCAATGGTTCATTCTATTCACACCAAGTGTGAATCACTTGGTAAACACTAAAATAGGTCAAAAAAAAGCATCCAGAGCGTTCCTGCTTATGCTATATAATGTTATAATCGACTTTTTGTTCTGTAAATGAGACTTTTCTGTGAGTCCATTCACTTTGAATCATTAATAGGTAGCAAGGACACAAAAAATCAAATGTCAGTAATCAACTGAGAGAGAAAATACATATAGTACACCCAATATAGTCAATCATACGTTTTGTGTTACGATATTATAACGTTTTTCAATGATTAAACATGTACCTGGAGAAAAACGTAAACGGTCACTTTTATCAACCTTCTAATCCCTTTTAAGGTAATCCTATAGCTTAACGGCACTTCTACTGAAACTAACACACAGATTGAGGAAGAAAGATAGGGTCCAAAAATTTTTTGCCTTAAAATTATTTTTCTCTCGGGCCTAATCGGAATGTTTCATATCAACTTTACCGTCGATAACATGTTTGAAAGACTTGTTTCCCCAAAAAAGTTTTAATCATCGTTTCAATGGTTCATTCTATTCACACCAAGTGTGAATCACTTGGTAAACACTAAAATAGGTCATAAAAAAGCATCCAGAGCGTTCCTGCTTATGCTATATAATGTTATAATCGACTTTTTGTTCTGTAAATGAGACTTTTCTGTGAGTCCATTGACTTTGAATCATTAATAGGTAGCAAAGACACAAAGAACCAAATTCAAGTAACCAATTGAGAGGGATAAAGCAGATAGTCCCCCCAATATAGTCAATCATACGTTTTGTGTTACGATATTATAACGTTTTTCAATGATTAAACATGTACCTGGCGAAAAACGTAAACGGTCACTTTTATCAACCTTCTAATCCCTTTTAAGGTAATCCTATAGCTTAACGGCACTTCTACTGAAACTAACACACAGATTGAGGAAGAAAAATAGGGTCCAAAAATTTTTTGCCTTAAAATTATTTTTCTCTCGGGCCTAATCGGAATGTTTCATATCAACTTTACCGTCGATAACATGTTTGAAAGACTTGTTTCCCCAAAAAAGTTTTAATCATCGTTTCAATGGTTCATTCTATTCACACCAAGTGTGAATCACTTGGTAAACACTAAAATAGGTCATAAAAAAGCATCCAGAGCGTTCCTGCTTATGCTATATAATGTTATAATCGACTTTTTGTTCTGTAAATGAGACTTTTCTGTGAGTCCATTCACTTTGAATCATTAATAGGTAGCAAAGACACAAAGAACCAAATTCAAGTAACCAATTGAGAGGGATAAAGCAGATAGTCCCCCCAATATAGTCAATCATACGTTTTGTGTTACGATATTATAACGTTTTTCAATGATTAAACATGTACCTGTTGAAAAACGTAAACGGTCACTTTTATCAACCTTCTAATCCCTTTTAAGATAATCCTATAGCTTAACGGCACTTCTACTGAAGCTAACACACAGATTAAGGAAGAAAAATAGGGTCCAAAAATTTTTTGCCTTAAAATTATTTTTCTCTCGGGCCTAATCGGAATGTTTCATAGCAACTTTAACGTCAATAACGTGTTTGAAATACTTGTTTCCCAAAAAAAGTTTCAATCATCGTTTCAATGGTTCATTCTATTCACACTAAGTGTGAATCACTTGGTAAACACTAAAATAGGTCATAAAAAAGCATCCAGAGCGTTCCTGCTTATGCTATATAATGTTATAATCGACTTTTTGTTCTGTAAATGAGACTTTTCTGTGAGTCCATTCACTTTGAATCATTAATAGGTAGCAAGGACACAAAAAATCAAATGTCAGTAATCAACTGAGAGAGAAAATACATATAGTACACACAATATAGTCAATCATACGTTTTGTGTTACGATATTATAACGTTTTTCAATGATTAAACATGTACCTGGCGAAAAACGTAAACGGTCACTTTTATCAACCTTCTAATCCCTTTTAAGGTAATCCTATAGCTTAACGGCACTTCTACTGAAACTAACACACAGAATAAGGAAGAAAAATAGGGTCCAAAAATTTTTTGCCTTAAAATTATTTTTCTCTCGGGCCTAATCGGAATGTTTCATATCAACTTTAACGTCAATAACATGTTTGAAAGACTCGTTTCCCCAAAAAAGTTTTAATCATCGTTTCAATGGTTCATTCTATTCACACCAAGTGTGAATCACTTGGTAAACACTAAAATAGGTCATAAAAAAGCAACCAGAGCGTTCCTGCTTATGCTATATAATGTTATAATCGACTTTTTGTTCTGTAAATGAGACTTTTCTGTGACTCCATTCACTTTGAATCATTAATAGGTAGCAAGGACACAAAAAATCAAATGTCAGTAATCAACTGAGAGAGAAAATACATATAGTACACACAATATAGTCAATCATACGTTTTGTGTTACGATATTATAACGTTTTTCAATGATTAAACATGTACCTGGCGAAAAACGTAAACGGTCACTTTTATCAACCTTCTAATCCCTTTTAAGGTAATCCTATAGCTTAACGGCACTTCTACTGAAACTAACACACAGAATAAGGAAGAAAAATAGGGTCCAAAAATTTTTTGCCTTAAAATTATTTTTCTCTCGGGCCTAATCGGAATGTTTCATATCAACTTTAACGTCAATAACATGTTTGAAAGACTCGTTTCCCCAAAAAAGTTTTAATCATCGTTTCAATGGTTCATTCTATTCACACCAAGTGTGAATCACTTGGTAAACACTAAAATAGGTCATAAAAAAGCAACCAGAGCGTTCCTGCTTATGCTATATAATGTTATAATCGACTTTTTGTTCTGTAAATGAGACTTTTCTGTGACTCCATTCACTTTGAATCATTAATAGGTAGCAAGGACACAAAAAACCAAATCTCAGTAATCAACTGAGAGAGAAAAAACATATAGTACACACAATATAGTCAATCATACGTTTTGTGTTACGATATTATAACGTTTTTCAATGATTAAACATGTACCTGGCGAAAAACCTAAACGGTCACTTTTATCAACCTTCTAATCCCTTTTAAGGTAATCGTATAGCTTAACGGCACTTCTACTGAAGCTAACACACAGAATAAGGAAGAAAAACAGGGTCCAAAAATTTTTTGCCTTAAAATTATTTTTCTCTCGGGCCTAATCGGAATGTTTCATATCAACTTTAACGTCAATAACGTGTTTGAAATACTCGTTTCCCCAAAAAAGTTTCAATCATCGTTTCAATGGTTCATTCTATTCACACTAAGTGTGAATCACTTGGTAAACACTAAAATAGGTCAAAAAAAAAGCATCCAGAGCGTTCCTGCTTATGCTATATAATGTTATAATCGACTTTTTGTTCTGTAAATGAGACTTTTCTGTGAGTCCATTCACTTTGAATCATTAATAGGTAGCAAGGACACAAAAAATCAAATGTCAGTAATCAACTGAGAGAGAAAATACATATAGTACACCCAATATAGTCAATCATACGTTTTGTGTTACGATATTATAACGTTTTTCAATGATTAAACATGTACCTGGCGAAAAACGTAAACGGTCACTTTTATCAACCTTCTAATCCCTTTTAAGGTAATCCTATAGCTTAACGGCACCTCTACTGAAACTAACACACAGAATAAGGAAGAAAAATAGGGTCCAAAAATTTTTTTTCCTTAAAATTATTTTTCTCTCGGGCCTAATCGGAATGTTTCATATCAACTTTACCGTCGATAACATGTTTGAAAGACTTGTTTCCCCAAAAAAGTTTTAATCATCGTTTCAATGGTTCATTCTATTCACACCAAGTGTGAATCACTTGGTAAACACTAAAATAGGTCATAAAAAAGCATCCAGAGCGTTCCTGCTTATGCTATATAATGTTATAATCGACTTTTTGTTCTGTAAATGAGACTTTTCTGTGAGTCCATTCACTTTGAATCATTAATAGGTAGCAAAGACACAAAAAATCAAATGTCAGTAATCAACTGAGAGAGAAAATACATATAGTACACCCAATAGAGTCAATCATACGTTTTGTGTTACGATATTATAACGTTTTTCAATGATTAAACATGTACCTGGCGAAAAACGTAAACGGTCACTTTTATCAACCTTCTAATCCCTTTTAAGGTAATCCTATAGCTTAACGGCACTTCTACTGAAACTAACACACAGATTGAGGAAGAAAAATAGGGTCCAAAAATTTTTTGCCTTAAAATTATTTTTCTCTCGGGCCTAATCGGAATGTTTCATATCAACTTTACCGTCGATAACATGTTTGAAAGACTTGTTTCCCCAAAAAAGTTTTAATCATCGTTTCAATGGTTCATTCTATTCACACCAAGTGTGAATCACTTGGTAAACACTAAAATAGGTCATAAAAAAGCATCCAGAGCGTTCCTGCTTATGCTATATAATGTTATAATCGACTTTTTGTTCTGTAAATGAGACTTTTCTGTGAGTCCATTCACTTTGAATCATTAATAGGTAGCAAAGACACAAAGAACCAAATTCAAGTAACCAATTGAGAGGGATAAAGCAGATAGTCCCCCCAATATAGTCAATCATACGTTTTGTGTTACGATATTATAACGTTTTTCAATGATTAAACATGTACCTGGCGAAAAACGTAAACGGTCACTTTTATCAACCTTCTAATCCCTTTTAAGATAATCCTATAGCTTAACGGCACTTCTACTGAAGCTAACACACAGATTAAGGAAGAAAAATAGAGTCCAAAAATTTTTTGCCTTAAAATTATTTTTCTCTCGGGCCTAATCGGAATGTTTCATAGCAACTTTAACGTCAATAACGTGTTTGAAATACTTGTTTCCCAAAAAAAGTTTCAATCATCGTTTCAATGGTTCATTCTATTCACACCAAGTGTGAATCACTTGGTAAACACTAAAATAGGTCATAAAAAAGCAACCAGAGCGTTCCTGCTTATGCTATATAATGTTATAATCGACTTTTTGTTCTGTAAATGAGACTTTTCTGTGAGTCCATTCACTTTGAATCATTAATAGGTAGCAAGGACACAAAAAATCAAATGTCAGTAATCAACTGAGAGAGAAAATACATATAGTACACACAATATAGTCAATCATACGTTTTGTGTTACGATATTATAACGTTTTTCAATGATTAAACATGTACCTGGCGAAAAACGTAAACGGTCACTTTTATCAACCTTCTAATCCCTTTTAAGGTAATCCTATAGCTTAACGGCACTTCTATTGAAGCTAACACACAGAATAAGGAAGAAAAATAGGGTCCAAAAATTTTTTGCCTTAAAATTATTTTTCTCTCGGGCCTAATCGGAATGTTTCATATCAACTTTAACGTCAATAACATGTTTGAAAGACTCGTTTCCCCAAAAAAGTTTTAATCATCGTTTCAATGGTTCATTCTATTCACACCAAGTGTGAATCACTTGGTAAACACTAAAATAGGTCATAAAAAAGCAACCAGAGCGTTCCTGCTTATGCTATATAATGTTATAATCGACTTTTTGTTCTGTAAATGAGACTTTTCTGTGACTCCATTCACTTTGAATCATTAATAGGTAGCAAGGACACAAAAAACCAAATGTCAGTAATCAACTGAGAGAGAAAAAACATATAGTACACACAATATAGTCAATCATACGTTTTGTGTTACGATATTATAACGTTTTTCAATGATTAAACATGTACCTGGCGAAAAACGTAAACGGTCACTTTTATCAACCTTCTAATCACTTTTAAGGTAATCGTATAGCTTAACGGAACTTCTACTGAAGCTAACACACAGAATAAGGAAGAAAAACAGGGTCCAAAAATTTTTCGCCTTAAAATTATTTTTCTCTCGGGCCTAATCGGAATGTTTCATATCAACTTTAACATCAATAACGTGTTTGAAATACTCGTTTCCCCAAAAAAGTTTCAATCATCGTTTCAATGGTTCATTCTATTCACACTAAGTGTGAATCACTTGGTAAACACTAAAATAGGTCAAAAAAAAGCATCCAGAGCGTTCCTGCTTATGCTATATAATGTTATAATCGACTTTTTGTTCCTTAAATGAGACTTTTCTGTGAGTCCATTCACTTTGAATCATTAATAGGTAGCAAAGACACAAAAAATCAAATGTCAGTAATCAACTGAGAGAGAAAAAACATATAGTACACACAATATAGTCAATCATACGTTTTGTGTTACGATATTATAACGTTTTTCAATGATTAAACATGTACCTGGCGAAAAACGTAAACGGTCACTTTTATCAACCTTCTAATCCCTTTTAAGGTAATCCTATAGCTTAACGGCACTTCTACTGAAACTAACACACAGAATAAGGAAGAAAAATAGGGTCCAAAAAATTTTTGCCTTAAAATTATTTTTCTCTCGGGCCTAATCGGAATGTTTCATATCAACTTTAACGTCAATAACATGTTTGAAAGACTCGTTTCCCCAAAAAAGTTTTAATCATCGTTTCAATGGTTCATTCTATTCACACCAAGTGTGAATCACTTGGTAAACACTAAAATAGGTCATAAAAAAGCAACCAGAGCGTTCCTGCTTATGCTATATAATGTTATAATCGACTTTTTGTTCATTAAATGAGACTTTTCTGTGAGTCCATTCACTTTGAATCATTAATAGGTAGCAAGGACACAAAAAATCAAATGTCAGTAATCAACTGAGAGAGAAAAAACATATAGTACACCCAATATAGTCAATCATACGTTTTGTGTTACGATATTATAACGTTTTTCAATGATTAAACATGTACCTGGCGAAAAACGTAAACGGTCACTTTTATCAACCTTCTAATCCCTTGTAAAGTAATCCTATAGCTTAACGGCACTTCTACTGAAGCTAACACACAGATTATGGAAGAAAAACAGGTTCCAAAAATTTTTTGCCTTAAAATTATTTTTCTCTCGGGCCTAATCGGAATGTTTCATATTAACTTTACCGTCGATAACAAGTTTGAAAGACTCGTTTCCCCAAAAAAGTTTTAATCATCGTTTCAATGGTTCATTCTATTCACACCAAGTGTGAATCACTTGGTAAACACTAAAATAGGTCGTAAAAAAGCAACCAGAGCGTTCCTGCTTATGCTATATAATGTTATAATTGACTTTTTGTTCATTAAATGAGACTTTTCTGTGAGTCCATTCACTTTGAATCATTAATAGGTAGCAAGGACACAAAAAACCAAATGTCAGTAATCAACTGAGAGAGAAAAAACATATAGTACACCCAATATAGTCAATCATACGTTTTGTGTTACGATATTATAACGTTTTTCAATGATTAAACATGTACCTGGCGAAAAACGTAAACGGTCACTTTTATCAACCTTCTAATCCCTTTTAAGGTAATCCTATAGCTTTACGGCACTTCTACTGAAGCTAACACACAGAATAAGGAAGAAAAATAGGGTCCAAAAATTTTTTGCCTTAAAATTATTTTTCTCTCGGGCCTAATCGGAATGTTTCATATTAACTTTAACGTCAATAACGTGTTTGAAATACTCGTTTCCCAAAAAAAGTTTCAATCATCTTTTCAATGGTTC
Source organism: Convolutriloba macropyga (assembly GCF_964194025.1). Classification (NCBI taxonomy): domain Eukaryota; kingdom Metazoa; phylum Xenacoelomorpha; order Acoela; family Convolutidae; genus Convolutriloba; species Convolutriloba macropyga. The sequence goes on from NC_134474.1 coordinate 18,152,406, forward strand.
ATTCTATTCACACTAGGTGTGAATCACTTGGTAAACACTAAAATAGGTCATAAAAAAGCAACCAGAGCGTTCCTGCTTATGCTATATAATGTTATAATCGACTTTTTGTTCCTTAAATGAGACTTTTCTGTGACTCCATTCACTTTGAATCATTAATAGGTAGCAAGGACACAAAAAACCAAATGTCAGTAATCAACTGAGAGAGAAAAAACATATAGTACACACAATATAGTCAATCATACGTTTTGTGTTACGATATTATAACGTTTTTCAATGATTAAACATGTACCTGGCGAAAAACGTAAACGGTCACTTTTATCAACCTTCTAATCCCTTTTAAGGTAATCGTATAGCTTAACGGAACTTCTACTGAAGCTAACACACAGAATAAGGAAGAAAAACAGGGTCCAAAAATTTTTTGCCTTAAAATTATTTTTCTCTCGGGCCTAATCGGAATGTTTCATATCAACTTTAACGTCAATAACGTGTTTGAAATACTCGTTTCCCCAAAAAAGTTTCAATCATCGTTTCAATGGTTCATTCTATTCACACTAAGTGTGAATCACTTGGTAAACACTAAAATAGGTCAAAAAAAAGCATCCAGAGCGTTCCTGCTTATGCTATATAATGTTATAATCGACTTTTTGTTCCTTAAATGAGACTTTTCTGTGAGTCCATTCACTTTGAATCATTAATAGGTAGCAAAGACACAAAAAATCAAATGTCAGTAATCAACTGAGAGAGAAAAAACATATAGTACACACAATATAGTCAATCATACGTTTTGTGTTACGATATTATAACGTTTTTCAATGATTAAACATGTACCTGGCGAAAAACGTAAACGGTCACTTTTATCAACCTTCTAATCCCTTTTAAGGTAATCTTATAGCTTAACGGCACTTCTACTGAAGCTAACACACAGAATAAGGAAGAAAAATAGGGTCCAAAAAATTTTTGCCTTAAAATTATTTTTCTCTCGGGCCTAATCGGAATGTTTCATATCAACTTTAACGTCAATAACATGTTTGAAAGACTCGTTTCCCCAAAAAAGTTTAAATCATCGTTTCAATGGTTCATTCTATTCACACCAAGTGTGAATCACTTGGTAAACACTAAAATAGGTCATAAAAAAGCAACCAGAGCGTTCCTGCTTATGCTATATAATGTTATAATCGACTTTTTGTTCATTAAATGAGACTTTTCTGTGAGTCCATTCACTTTGAATCATTAATAGGTAGCAAGGACACAAAAAATCAAATGTCAGTAATCAACTGAGAGAGAAAAAACATATAGTACACCCAATATAGTCAATCATACGTTTTGTGTTACGATATTACAACGTTTTTCAATGATTAAACATGTACCTGGCGAAAAACGTAAACGGTCACTTTTATCAACCTTCTAATCCCTTGTAAAGTAATCCTATAGCTTAACGGCACTTCTACTGAAGCTAACACACAGATTATGGAAGAAAAACAGGTTCCAAAAATTTTTTGCCTTAAAATTATTTTTCTCTCGGGCCTAATCGGAATGTTTCATATTAACTTTACCGTCGATAACAAGTTTGAAAGACTCGTTTCCCCAAAAAAGTTTTAATCATCGTTTCAATGGTTCATTCTATTCACACCAAGTGTGAATCACTTGGTAAACACTAAAATAGGTCGTAAAAAAGCAACCAGAGCGTTCCTGCTTTATGCTATATAATGTTATAATTGACTTTTTGTTTCTTAAATGAGACTTTTCTGTGAGTCCATACACTTTGAATCATTAATAGGTAGCAAGGACACAAAAAACCAAATGTCAGTAATCAACTGAGAGAGAAAAAACATATAGTACACCCAATATAGTCAATCATACGTTTTGTGTTACGATATTATAACGTTTTTCAATGATTAAACATGTACCTGGCGAAAAACGTAAACGGTCACTTTTATCAACCTTCTAATCCCTTTTAAGGTAATCCTATAGCTTAACGGCACTTCTACTGAAACTAACACACAGAATAAGGAAGAAAAATAGGGTCCAAAAATTTTTTGCCTTAAAATTATTTTTCTCTCGGGCCTAATCGGAATGTTTCATATTAACTTTAACGTCAATAACGTGTTTGAAATACTCGTTTCCCAAAAAAAGTTTCAATCATCGTTTCAATGGTTCATTCTATTCACACTAGGTGTGAATCACTTGGTAAACACTAAAATAGGTCATAAAAAAGCAACCAGAGCGTTCCTGCTTATGCTATATAATGTTATAATCGACTTTTTGTTCCTTAAATGAGACTTTTCTGTGAGTCCATTCACTTTGAATCATTAATAGGTAGCAAGGACACAATAAACCAAATGTCAGTTATCAACTGAGAGAGACGAAACATATAGTACACACAATATAGTCAATCATACGTTTTGTGTTACGATATTATAACGTTTTTCAATGATTAAACATGTACCTGGCGAAAAACGTAAACGGTCACTTTTATCAACCTTCTAATCCCTTTTATGGTATTCCTATAGCTTAACGGCACTTCTACTGAACCTAACACACAGAATAAGGAAGAAAAATAGGGTCCAAAAATTTTTTGCCTTAAAATTATTTTTCTCTCGGGCCTAATCTGAATGTTTCATATCAACTTTAACGTCAATAACGTGTTTGAAATACTCGTTTCCCAAAAAAAGTTTCAATCATCGTTTCAATGGTTCATTCTATTCACACTAAGTGTGGATCACTTGGTAAACACTAAAATAGGTCATAAAAAAGCATCCAGAGCGTTCCTGCTTATGCTATATAATGTTATAATCGACTTTTTGTTCTGTAAATGAGACTTTTCTGTGAGTCCATTCACTTTGAATCATTAATAGGTAGCAAGGACACAAAAAACCAAATTTCAGTAATCAACTGAGAGAGAAAAAACATATAGTACACCCAATATAGTCAATCATACGTTTTGTGTTACGATATTATAACGTTTTTCAATGATTAAACATGTACCTGGCGAAAAACGTAAACGGTCACTTTTATCAACCTTCTAATCCCTTGTAAAGTAATCCTATAGCTTAATGGCACTTCTACTGAAGCTAACACACAGATTATGGAAGAAAAATAGGTTCCAAAAATTTTTTGCCTTAAAATTATTTTTCTCTCGGGCCTAATCGGAATGTTTCATATTAACTTTACCGTCGATAACATGTTTGAAAGACTCGTTCCCCCAAAAAAGTTTTAATCATCGTTTCAATGGTTCATTCTATTGACACCAAGTATGAATCACTTGGTAAACACTAAAATAGGTCATAAAAAAGCAACCAGAGCGTTCCTGCTTATGCTATATAATGTTATAATCGACTTTTTGTTCCTCAAATGAGACTTTTCTGTGAGTCCATTCACTTTGAATCATTAATAGGTAGCAAAGACACAAAAAACCAAATGTCAGTAATCAACTGAGAGAGAAAATACATATAGTACACCCAATATAGTCAATCATACGTTTTGTGTTACGATATTATAACGTTTTTCAATGATTAAACATGTACCTGGCGAAAAACGTAAACGGTCACTTTTATCAACCTTCTAATCCCTTTTAAGGTAATCCTATAGCTTAACGGCACTTCTACTGAAGCTAACACACAGATTATGGAAGAAAAATAGGTTCCGAAAATTTTTTGCCTTAAAATTATTTTTCTCTCGGGCCTAATCGGAATGTTTCATATCAACTTTACCGTCGATAACATGTTTGAAAGACTCGTTTCCCCAAAAAAGTTTTAATCATCGTTTCAATGGTTCATTCTATTCACACCAAGTGTGAATCACTTGGTAAACACTAAAATAGGTCATAAAAAAGCAACCAGAGCGTTCCTGCTTAAGCTATATAATGTTATAATCGACTTTTTGTTCCTTAAATGAGACTTTTCTGTGAGTCCATTCACTTTGAATCATTAATAGGTAGCAAGGACAAAAAAAACCAAATGTCAGTAATCAACTGAGAGAGAAAAAACATATAGTACACCCAATATACTCAATCATACGTTTTGTGTTACGATATTATAACGTTTTTCAATGATTAAACATGTACCTGGCGAAAAACGCAAACGGTCACTTTTATCAACCTTCTAATCCCTTGTAAAGTAATCCTATAGCTTAACGGCACTTCTACTGAAGCTAACACACAGGTTATGGAAGAAAAATAGGTTCCAAAAATTTTTTGCCTTAAAATTATTTTTCTCTCGGGCCTAATCGGAATGTTTCATATTAACTTTACCGTCGATAACATGTTTGAAAGACTAGTTTCCCCAAAAAAGTTTTAATCATCGTTTCAATGGTTCATTCTATTCACACCAAGTGTGAATCACTTGGTAAACACTAAAATAGGTCATAAAAAAGCAACCAGAGCGTTCCTGCTTATGCTATATAATGTTATAATCGACTTTTTGTTCTGTAAATGAGACTTTTCTGTGAGTCCATTCACTTTGAATCATTAATAGGTAGCAAGGACACAAAAAACCAAATGTCAGTAATCAACTGAGAGAGAAAAAAACATATAGTACACACAATATAGTCAATCATACGTTTTGTGTTACGATACTATAACGTTTTTCAATGATTAAACATATACCTGGCGAAAAACGTAAACGGTCACTTTTATCAACCTTCTAATCCCTTGTAAGGTAATCCTATAGCTTAACGGCACTTCTACTGAAACTAACACACAGGTTATGGAAGAAAAATAGGTTCCAAAAATTTTTTGCCTTAAAATTATTTTTCTCTCGGGCCTAATCGGAATGTTTCATATTAACTTTACCGTCGATAACATGTTTGAAAGACTCGTTTCCCCAAAAAAGTTTTAATCATCGTTTCAATGGTTCATTCTATTCACACCAAGTGTGAATCACTTGGTAAACACTAAAATAGATCATAAAAAAGCGACCAGAGCGTTCCTGCTTATGCTATACAATGTTATAATCGACTTTTTGTTCCTTAAATGAGACTTTTCTGTGAGTCCTTTCACTTTGAATCATTAATAGGTAGCAAGGACACAAAAAACCAAATGTCAGTAATCAACTGAGAGAGAAAAATAATATAGTACACCAAATATAGTCAATCATACGTTTTGTGTTACGATATTATAACGTTTTTCAATGATTAAACATGTACCTGGCGAAAAACGTAAGCGGTCACTTTTATCAACCTTCCACAGGTTTGTGAAGAAAGTAATCAACAATCCCCGTGATTACTCCATCTGTGCAGAGCAAATCACAGCAAATGTGAAGATGTTGCTAAGCCTTAGGAATGGAGTGAAAAGCTTCCAGTTCCTTCCAAAACAATTAAAAAATTATTCGAAATTTTGTTCTTCAAATGAGACCTTTCTGTTGCTCCATTCGTTTTTAATAAACCGTAGAGGACAAGAACAACAAAATCTGTTAACAAGTTTTACGCCGGCATCAAAATTACTTGTAGCTTGTAGAAAGGTTTATTTTGCGATTTGTACAGCGGAAATGTTTTTTTTACTTTGTAAGAAAAAGTTTCACGAAAATTGTCATTGAAAGGTTTCCCTAGGCTTTCAGTAAGTGTTATAACCATCCTACAGATTGTACATCTGGAGCTGAATGTGTTTGTAAGAATGACAGGCCAGAATTGTTGTCTCATTCACGTGAAAAAAAAAGAAAACAATTTATCTTCATTTGTAATCATTGTTTTCACGGAAACGGAAATTATGTACAAAAATTCTTGTATTGATTTTATCTTCTGATGACCTGTTGTGACCATCATGCTGGCGGTACTTCTACGCCAGATTTTGATATCAAATGGGCGGTAAGAATGACAATTTGTGGCCGCAGTTTTCAACAAAAAACTGAAACATCTCTAATCTTTGATTCTGCTGAAGGTAGTTTCCTAAGGCTCAAAACGTATTCTTTTCTGGTTCCAAAAATGAAACTTAGCCCTAAATAATTTTAAAGAGGTTCCATTAGGGCAGTTTGTTGCGCGTAAGAAAAAAAAACCGTGTTAAAGGCTTCAATTTTGCACTATTTTTCACCCAAAAAAGACACATGAATTAGTAGTAATTACTGTTATTTTCTTGATGCTGACCAAATTATTGCAGTCAAAACAATTGTACATAGCTAATCGTCCTTAGGAAGTCTCCTTCTAAGTATCAATAACTACTTCTTTAAAGACTTTGTTGTTGTAAAGAAGTACAGCCAAATTTGAAAGTGCAAAAATTTTCTGAAAATTGACATTTTGTCCATTTCTTCTTAATTTCTTTGTTCTCAAATGTTTGCGACGTTTTTGCTAGTGCAAAGTGGTATTTTCGTTTTGTGCTGGCGTTGAGCATGGCGCTCTGTAGGTATATTAATAGTGAACTGTTGTCTTCAAATTGTCTTTGTCCATTCTTCTGAACCCTCGTCAAAAAAATAATGCCCGATATTACATTATTGACTGACATGCAAATATCTGCACGTACAGCGAATGAATGTTATTTGGGAAAGTCTTGTTTTGTTGCTGTTGCGCTATCCGTCCGCCCGTCACCTCCTTATGCACTGTCAAAAGTGAAATTAAAAGGTCAATTTTACTCTCGTTTGAGTAGTCGCTTTTGTCCTGTACATGGCACTGTACATGGATTTTGTAATTTCTCATCGTAGAATGCACCGATTTTGGTTCTGTTTGAAGTTCTAGTCCTGTGATGAGTTCTAGTTTGAGAATATTAGGGTTGGTTATGGCGTTGTCCGACTCTAATGTGGAAATTTTAGCTGATCTCCGGCACCCCCGAACCTCGCCAAAATGACCCACCTGGGTTGGGGACACTGTTTTGATATCCCTGAAATTTAACCGTATACCCAATTATTGGCCCAATATGTCTATTAGTATGTCCTGAGAGAGATGTAGTACAGTTTCTGTTGTTATTACAGTGTTTTCAGTGAAAATTTTTGCAAAACACGTATCGTAGTGGTCAAATGTGCTGATTTGGTACTGTACCTGTTGTGTGAAAATTCATGTCCTTAAAATGTCCTTCTATACCCAAGTAACTGTTCAAAATCTTTATCAGTATGTGTTGAGAGAATTGTAGCACAGTTTTAGTGTTCATTTTAGTGTTTTCACTGAAAATTTTGGCGAAACAGGTCTGGTACTTGGCCAATATCTCGATTTGGTACGATACCTTGTTTTTGAAATTTCTCCCCGTAGAGTGAACCAATTTCGATTCTGTTTGAAGATTTGAGCGCAGCTTGAAATGTACTTTAATATGATATAGGTTAGTGTATGGTTTTATCGAGCCGTCTTTGAGATATTGGCCAGGACACGACTGGCCATTTTTGCCAATTAGTGTCCGGTCAATGGCATGTTTCTACGTGTAAAACCTCTGTTTACGTGTATGGAATATTTTTAATGGTCGATTAAGGTCTGTATAAGTGTGACAAACGTTGTGCCAAAGTTTCAGCTTCCTATTCCCAGTTTTGGTGATGAAATAACTGTATTTTAGTTGGTGACCGGTGCCATATATGGCACATGGTACAATGCCTTAAATCTTTAATATCTCCCCGTAGAGTGCACCGATTTTGATTTTGTTTAAAGATTTGAACTGAGCTTGAAATGTAGTTTAATGTGATATAGGTTAGTGCATGGTTTCGTTGAGCCATCTTTGAGAAATTGTGCAGGACGTGATCCGCCATTTTTGCCCCTTGGCACCATGTCAATGACGTATTTCTACGTGTAGAATCTGTGTATACGTGTACGGACTTTTTTTATGGTTGATTTAGGTCTGTATATGTGTGACAAAGGTTGTCACAAAGTTTCAGCGTTCTATTCGCAGTTTTGGTGACGAAATAAGTGTATTTTGGTCAGCGACCGGCTGTATATATGGCATTTGGTACAATACCTTAACTTTTTAATATCTCCCTATAGAGTGTACCGATTTTGATTTTGCTTAAAGATTTGGAATTAGTATGAAATGTACTTTAATTTGATATAGGTCACGTATGGTTTGGTCCGGGCAGTTTTGAGATATTGACCGGAACACACCCCGCCATTTTTGCCATATTGGTGACAGGTCGTCCGAGTATTTGTCATGAATTTTGAGATTATATTGTTTGTTCACCCTAATTTCTGTTGGAATAGGTGTGTGTTAGTGTTCCAAAAGTCATGTCAAAGTTTCATTGTCATAGCTGAAGTCTAGGTTATGAAATTGGTCGATTTTGGGCGAAAATCCCCTTCACTAGGGGTGATTTGGAGGGGGGTATGCAAAATCCCTATTAATTATTAGCAAAATGCAGCAATTGCAGTTCTGTTTTCTGGTTCCACCCCCAAATTGATTGTGCATAAACGTTAACTCCTGCAAGGTTTGCTGCTTCGAAGTTAGTGCGGAGAAATTGACCTTCAGGGGTTATCCCATTTCGCCCAAATCGACACCAGTATTCTCGAATAAAATGACCCATACCACGTTAAATTTTTACAAAGCGGCGTCAAATGTAGTATGCTATGCCATTAATGGTGTCCTATTACTCACTTTACATTGCTGGTATGGTAAATTTTGTCTGAAAAGAATCATCGTGACTAATAACTACTACAACACATGATCCTTTCAGATATTGTTACGTGAAAATCTTGGCTTTTGACCTTTGAAATTTGCCAAATTGACATCAGTTCTCTTCAGCCTGCATCAACACTACAATAGCTGTAAGTTGCTTCCTCGCGCTGTTTTTTGCTTGTGTTACCCCACCTTTCCTACATTACTTAGTTGCTCTTGGCTCAATTGTAGAATTGAGACCAAATGTTTTCTTTAGATGTATCTTATTTGTATAACTTCTGTTCTGTGTTTAGCCCAACCACCATGAGGTAAAAAATCTCTTTCTGTTCTGCTTAAAATGACCGTCAAAGGTAGCTTAGACAGTCAGGTCCGCAAAATTTCAAAAATGCGAAAAATTTTGCTAAATTTGTTTAAAAAATCGTTCATATGCTTTTTTCTTTGTTTTGTCATGGTCAAATCTTTATTATGTATCTAGTTTTTTAATGAAACAAATGCTGCGTGCGGTAATATAGCAATTATGCTTGCGGTATTGGCTATTCTTGCTCTAGAATTGGCTGATTTGTTAACCTTTCAATGGAAAAGTTGGAAAGATTTTTTTTAATCATTGGAAAACGATCAAGTTTTTTAAAACCTTTTTTTTTGTTTTCCTTGCATAATGTTCTCAAATTTGGCATTAGAGTGGTAGTTATAGGTCCCCTGAAATCTCTCCTGCTTACTCATGATGGCAATGAGGGCAACAGTACCTTTTCTCTGCTGCTCTTTAACAATTTTTTTAAAACTTTTTTTTTATACAAAATAACTTTATGCGAAATAACTTTTGATCGATCGAAAATTTTCCCCCTCTTTGGTTTGTTATGGCTGTCCATTGTCTTCACAATGGAGTTAACGTAGCAGTTACCACTTAGTTACTGGTACTACAGTTCAAAGTTAATGCCAGGACAGCCATTGGAACAAATAAAAAAATTTTTTTTTGTTTATTAATCCGAAAATGAGCTCCTCTCAGCGATCAGTCAAAGCTAAAGCTGCACCAGCAACCAAGGGAAATCCAGTTGCTGTCCGACCAAAATCCTCCAGATGCGCTGATAAAGAAAACGAATTTGTGTTTCCAAAGAATCACCGCTTTCTCGTTTATTTTTATATCGATGGAAAGTTTGATTTGGTTAAGCCGGATCATTCTGGGTGGCCAACTCATTTATCTAGTTCTGTTAAACTGTCATTGCAGTATGAGGACGTTCTTTTCAAATCTGACAAGAACCCAAAGGACTTTTTGAATGGTCTTGTTATAACAAACGGACCCGAAAATATTCTTGTTCGAGTGGGAGATAAAATGAACGCTATGCTTAACGAAGGCATTAAGCCTAGAGATATGAATCTAACCAAAGTTTTTGCAGAAGCGCACCTTGAAATTCAAAACGAAAAGCAGAATGACATATTTGTCAATAATAAAGATAAGGATGTTGACAACGCTGAATCGGATGGTAAATCGGATAGCGATGATTGGATTGATGACGATACGGATGATAACGAGCCCGATCAACCCGAGCCTGAGGTTCGGAAGAGTAAGAGTGCCTCAAAAACACCCGCAAATTCGGAGCTTACTGCAAATCAAGTGGTTAATATATTTTTTTTCCCCGAAAGGTACATAGTTTCTAATTGCTCTCAAACGAAGCAATTGTATTAATCCTGTGGTCTTTTAATGCCATTTTTTGCGCGATCTGTTTTTCTGCCCATTTGACTTTTTGTCCTTAAGAACGGAATAAACAGGCATAATTTGGAGGGAATTAAGTTTTCTTAGGGAATTCCGGCTTTCTCTACTTGAATTATAAGATAAGCCGAAACTGTCATTAAGACATTTCTTGATGTAAAGAGTTGTTTTAATCAAGGGACCTTCAGTTACGATAAACCTAGCTCAGCCTCACTAAACGTTAGCTACCAACTGCCTGTGTCAGCCGCTCGCTTGTTGTTTGAGAGCAATTCGCTTGACGTTAGCTAATTTAAGATAAAATTTAGACGCTCCCAAAATTTGATATTAAATTAGGTTTTTATAAGTAAAGTTTGATGTTGGTTGGTAGCAACCGACTTCTTGTTTCTTAGATGGATTTGGCAAAACGTTTTGAGCGAGTCATCGGAAGGCTCGAGTCTCGAATGGATCGAAGTGACCGGTTACTAGACGATCTGACCAAGTTCTCCAGACGTGCTTTAGATGAAATCTATCGAATCGCTGAAACTCCTGCTCTTTTGTCTCGTAATGCGGAGAAAGATTATGTTTCCGAGGAGGCTGCCAACGGGGAAGTGCCTGTTCTAATGTTTGGCGATCAAAATCTGTTTAACCTTGGTGGCGCTACATTTGTTGAGAAAGCCTTCAATATTGCAAAAGCTCTTTGGACCGAGGAAGAAAGAAAGTCTCTTTGCATCGATCCCAAAAAGACCTTAGACCCACAAAGTGGACGAAAACCGGGAGATCATGAAAGAACGGAACTGTATCAAAAAGCAGTGAAATTCGCATTTGGTGACCAATATACCAACAAATTGTATCGTGATTCATTAAAACTTGTTAACCAACGTCTGCGAGAGAAAAGAGCAGTTGTTAGTGTGCAATAAAATGTCAGGAGTAGTTTTGACTAAAAGCTGTGTTGTTTTCTGATGTGGTTGATTTTTTGAGAAAAAAACTGACGCCTTTCCGGAATTCAATATTTCTTCGGTAATTTTTTTGTAGTTATATGTTGTGGCTGCTAAATTTCCCCTTAAACTAGAGGCTTCACTTGTCATCTTTTTTTAGATAGTAAAATGGTTTCTCTCTATGAGGGGTTGCAAACAGTTCTGACTAATATAGAAACCCTTGAGGGGTGTATACGGCGAAGTAATGTTGTTGAAGTTGAGTCGAGAAATCGGATGTTAGATGTTTCTCGTGCCCTGAAAGAACTTGTAAGTATTTGTTCAATTAATTTTGGCGGCTTTTATTCTTTCTATAGTTGGTAGCAACTATGGTTTTTTTCTTTTTAGAATGATAAACGCGTGAAAGCACAAAGAGCTTCGGCTAACGAAAGACTTGTATACAAAGGAAACGATCTGCTAAGTTATGCCGGTTGTCGCCATGATTATGCGTCTGTCGGCCGATTTCTCGCTAGAGCGATACATTCAAAAGAGGAGAGATTGGAGTTCTGTTGGTTTGTTCAGAGGAACAATGTTAAACAACCGGCGCGCAAGCTAGCATCAGCGGAAGACGAATATCATTTCAAAGGTTGTGCCCGACATTTCTAAATTCTAATTCCATTTTTCTGCCCTTGCATTTTTTTTGTTTCAGAAGCTGTGAGGCTTTTTTGCGGCGATAGCCTTTATGCGCTTAGAAGGGCTAAAGATGCCGCCAATTCTCTGGGACGACATGAGAAGGCTGAACTGAATAAAGAAAATTAATATGCCATGTTTTTTCAATATGAAAATAGTTTTGTCCTTTTTAATAGCCGCGAAGCGATAGCTGAGGCTATTATTCGGCTTGTCTTGGTTTTTTTTCGTCTTCAAGATTTTTGTTACGACCATATGACATAGCAATTACTTCAAACTCGTTTTTTTCTTTTGTTCATGCAATTTCAACAATTGCGTGCGTGACCTGATTTTTCGCTCGTTTTGGAGCGCTGAGTTTTCTGTTCATTCACGAGATTAAGTTTTTGGTCACACGTGACTAACCTCACTCTGAAAATGATTTCCTAGCTGTTGTTTACCCTAATTCAAAGAGTTAAGGTCAATTGATTGTGTGTCCCTCTAAATGAAGATTATTTGAGAGCAGCTAATAGAGGCAGCAATTACTTGTAGATTCTTAATCAAAATGTGAGATGCTTAGCTCTTAATGAAGTCTTTTTTTTTACTTTTTTTGAGACTGCAGATCTACAAAGCTATTGCGGCCATTTTCTGGCAATCTGCCAGTTATGTTTTTTAATTCTGTTTTTTCAAATTTTTCTCTACGTTATCTGACTTGAATATTAATTCCAGATGAAATGTCTATACTTGATCACAAAAAGTACAAACTCTACCTTCCAATTGCGCAACAATTGAGCAATCTTCCTGTTACATGGCAGGAGCTAGCATTTGTGGACGCAAAGTTGACCGAGAAGTGGGTGGACGTTATTGGAGTTCAAGCCCATAAGGTTTCTCTTTATCTTGATTGCCCGCCCGCTTATCTCTCGGATCTCGAAAGTTTTTTGGATTCAGAGTATGCTAAAAGTCAAAAACTGGTAATTTTTGGTCCAGTAGATTATCTAACTGACGCTAATTTTTCCCAACTAGGAGTTTTTGCTAAATGTGATATCGACTCAAAATTAGAAATACCCGGGCTCGTAGGCTTTCTCGTTGACATAAAAGAAGATGAAATTGTTCCCGGCTACAATGATTTTTCAGTAATGGAAAGCCCTAGAAAAGGTGTTCAATGGTTAATGCTTGGGCCAATATCCTTTATCAATGCGTCATGCAAGCCAAATGTAGCCTATGTTAATGTTAAAAATATTATGGTGTGTGTTCCCTTAAGGGAGATAAAGGAAGGAGAGGAACTAACTGTGTCATATCAAAATCATTTTTTTGGTCCCAACAATCAGTATTGTCTATGTCCGTATAAAAGCCGCCATGGAAATCCGTTTCCTGAGATAGCAGTTAAACGAAGAAGGGGTTATAAGAAAAGTAAAGTAAAAAAAGCAAAAAAAATTGGTCCAGCGTCGCGCCAAAGTTTTCCGTCCCGCTTAAAAATGTTCTTCCCCGAAGAAAAACTAACTGATACACCAGAATACTTAACCTATGAATCTCTCTTTAGTTCACTTGATTATACTAAAAAGTGTTATAGCTCGTCTACGTCTTCAGTTGGGACTGAAAGCAATGACGAAAATCTTCCTCCTGATGCATCTGAATCTGACGTTTTTTTGAATCGGCCAACAGCTGACAGCCAATTTCAGTCAGAAAATTTTGTTTGCTCATCACCTGCAAATTTACGTAGTTTTGAAGATGAAAATGCGCCCAATGACTTAGTTGATCAAAACTTGCCTGAGCTTGGCTGCTTAAGTAGTTTTCTTTACGAGGGAACTGATATATCTCATGATGATTTTTTGCAAAAATTTTCTAAGATTTCGATTAAGCATAAGCTCTCGGACTCCGCAAGAAATGACTTCTTGAAACTTTTTGCCAGCGTTTTGCCCTATCCCAACAATGTTTTTGCGGAAATTGCGTCTTCAAATCTCCCGTTAGTGTCAACAACATCTTTCGGTGCCTCAAAATTGCTTATGGTTGACTTAGTTCCTCAGGTAAATCGAATAGTTAAAAAACATTTTTCCTATATACAGCGATCTTGGTCTAGTTCCTGCGATTGGGAGACCGCTTCCGACGCTTTCTGCAACTTTGAACTTCAGCTTGTATTTAATACCGACGGAGCGCCAGTTTTTAAATCAAAAAAGTTGTCAGTATGGCCTATTTGGGTACAAATATTCAATTTGCCTCCAGTGTTAAGGTCATGCTATGCTAATATATGTCTTCTTGGATTGTGGTACGGCGAATCGAAGCCTGATTTTACCGAACTTTTAATAAGAATTTGCTTTGAGTTAGAAAGTTATTCCAGTGGAGTGAATCTAGAGGTATGTGGGCGAGTGTTTTTCCGTTACAGAAGTATTGTTTGTGATGCACCAGCGACGGCGTACGTCTTGTGTATGAAGCAGCATATGGGTTACCAAAGTTGTCCCCATTGTTTCATAAAAGGTTTCCACCAGAGTAATAGAATGCTCTTCAAGGTCTCTAAGGCTTTTATTCTCCGCGAGAATGATACGTTCAGAGCTTGTGGTGAAACAGCTGATCAAAAGCAAATAACTGTTAATGGCGTAAAATCTCTAACCCCTCTCATTACGTTTTTTAATTTGCCGTGGGATTGTCCTATTGATCCCATGCATCAAGTCTTTTTAGGCACCGGAAAAGTTCTTTCCAAATTTCTCATTTCATTAGCAAAAGGAAACAAATTAAAAGAGCTCGAATATCGTGTTTCAAAATGCTGTATACCCTTCGATATACTTCATCGAACAAAAAAATTGAAAGATTTGTCATTTTGGAAAGCGTTTGACTTCAAACTCTTTTTTTTCATATTGGCCCACTCGTCTTCGATAATTTAGGTATCTCAAATCTTCATCTGGAGAGTTTTTGTAAGTTAAGTTTTGCTATAAGACTTTTATCCGATGGCAATTTTGCTGTTACAAACCTTGAACCCGCTGAATTATTGATTAACTCTTTCTTTGAAAACTTTATTGAGTTATATGGGGCCGAATCCCAATCATACAATTTCCACACAATGCGACATTTAGTAGAACAAGTCCGAAGAAATGGTCCACTCTGGCTTTTTTCTGCTTTTTGCTTTGAGTCGGCTAATCACCAACTTCTATCAGCACTTTCTGGAATAATAAAAAATGGTTGAACGTTTCCTAAACTACCAAAATTCTGTCGATGAGTTAAGAGTAAGTGGTGATAATAAAAATAAGTGCCTTGAAAATTTCACTAAAATGTCCCAAGAGGTAAACGCGTTTTGTCATGAACGGAATGCCGAAAGTAAGTTTTCGCGATTTGTAAATGACAAAGGGAAAAAATTCTGTTCTCTTTCGTATACAAGACTCAATGATAACTTAGGCGAAAGTGTTGTTCAACTTAAAGATGAAAAATTTGTTCAAGTTCAATGCTTTGTAAAAATTGAAGGCATCATCTACGCTGTTGTCAGATATTTTTTGGATGTCGCCATACTTAATGTTATTCCCGATCATCATATATTTCCTTCTAATTTTTGCTTTGAATTAAGTACGCTAGGACAGCTAGATTTGTGTCTTGTTTGAAATTTGTTATATAAGTCAATTGTTTGTCCGCTGCCTAATGTTCTGAAAGTCAGCGTTATCAGAGAAGGGTTCGAACATAATTGATTTTTTGTTGCTGATTGTAGAGTCAGTAACTTTTTTTGCAGGTGGCCTCAATCATAATTTGGAAAAGTTTTTATTATTTTTTGTTGACTGTAGAATCAATATTTTTGCAAATCCTTGACTCGGCCGTTAATTATTTTCTATTTACCTCAAGATACTGCGCAGTCATTTTAGGTTACTGGTGAAGAAGAGCTCAAAGCTGTTGATTAGAAATTTGTAGGTTTCTTTCACTTGAGTTTATCAAATAAGCTTTCGAAATTTTCTACCAAATACGTCAATAATTTAGCATATTTTGCGGATGACTGTCTAAGCTACCTTTTTTTGTTTCTCCTGAATTGTTCTGCTTTCGCGCGTCTGCTTTTTGTGCTCCAACTCATACTAATTTTTTGTTCAGCTCGTTCCTGTCAATCGGTGACTCCAACGTCAAACATTTGAAAACAGATCTCTACAATGATCCGCTACTCTGTGCTTATCAAATTGACGTCCTGGCGATGAGTGGCATGCGTTCTCATGAGCTTGGCCCTTGTGTCAGTCTGACTGCTAAGCAATACGACTTTGTTATTGTTGCTGTGGGAAACAATGACCTAGCAGATTGGCGTGATATACCTGCCAAAAAACCCGAAGAAGTAGCTCTCAACTTAGTAAGCTTCGCAAGGTGTGCATCGCGTGAGGGCACTAATGTTCTTGTAATTGGAATGTGGAAAAGGCGCGATATGGAAAGCCATAATGTGGAGACTGTAAATAAGATTCTTTACCATGAACTAAAGGAGTTTTATGTTGCACCAAAACTAAAGCCAAAACATTTTAAACTTAATGATCCTTGTCATATGACCTTTGATGGCCAGCGTGACTTGCTCGCCCTTCTAAATAGGCTAATCTGTACACAAGTTTTCAAGTAATTTGAATGTTTCTTGTGTCTTCTGAGTTAATTTATTTTGACTCTTGCTTTTTCTTTCAACTTGTTGATGTTGTCTTTCTTAGGTTGGTTGTAGAATCAGCCTGTTTCCTTTTTTTGCCTTTGTAGATAAAGAATGTGGTATAGTGATAATTGATTTTTCAACTTGTTCCTATTTATTCGATAGTTGCGCTATGATGAGAAAATTGATTCTCGGAGTGCTTTTGTCTTTTGATTTAATTTATTCTGACTCTTGCTTTTTCTTTCATCTTGTTGATGTTGTCTTTCTTGGGTTGGTTGTAGAATCAGCCTGTTTCCTTTTTTTGCCTTTGTAGATAAAGAATGTGGTGTAGTAATAATTGATTTTTCAACTTGTTCTATTTATTCGATAGTTGCGCTATGATGAGAAAATTGATTCTCGGAGTGCTTTTGTCTTTTGATTTAATTTATTCTGACTCCTGCTTTTCCGTTTAACTTGTTGATGTTGTCTTTCTTAGGTTGGTTGTAGAATCAGCCTGTTTCCTTTTTTTGCCTTTGTAGATAAAGAATGTGGTATAGTAATAATTGATTTTTCAACTTGTTCTATTTATTCGATAGTTGCGCTATGATGAGAAAATTGATTCTCGGAGTGCTTTTGTCTTTTGATTTAATTTATTCTGACTCTTGCTTTTTCTTTCAACTTGTTGATGTTGTCTTTCTTGGGTTGGTTGTAGAATCAGCCTGTTTCCTTTTTTGCCTTTGTAGATAAAGAATGTGGTATAGTAATAATTGATTTTTCAACTTGTTCCTATTTATTCGATAGTTGCGCTTTGATGAGAAAATTGATTCTCGGAGTGCTTTTGTCTTTTGATTCAATTTCTTCTGACTCTTGCTTTTTCTGTATATTGTTTGATTTGGATTGGTTGTTGTTGTTGCAGATAAATGTAGAATCAACTCTTCGATGCCTTTTTCTTCATTTGTGAATTTGTTCATAAAAAGTTGTATAGTAATAGTTGATTTTTCAACTTCTTCCAAATTATTCGATATTTGTTCTTTGATGAGAAAATTTGTTCTCGGAGTGCGTTTTTGGTTTTGTCCTTGATCAGGCAAAGTGATGAAATTACAACCATAGTGGGTAATCAAAATTCTGATGGCCTGATTCTCTTGTGTGTTTCCTTTGTTTGTCTCTCTTCGTTGCGTTCAATCTTCAGTTTTTGTTGCTTTGAGCTCGCGTGCTATTTGTCTGTAGGTCTGTTTCGGCTGATTTCCTGCTTGTTCTTTCGTTTTGTTTTGTTTTCCATTTGTTTCTTGGCTTCTATTCGATTATTGCGCTATGATGAGAAAACTGATTTTCGGAACGCCTTTCGTGTTTTCTCCTGAATCAGGCAATGTGATGAACTGAAATTACAACCTTAAGTTAGGATAATCAAAATTCTGATTGCCTGATTGGTACATGTGTTTCCTTTGCTTCTATCTTCTTTGGGTTCACTCTTCAGTTTTTGTTGCTTTGAGCTCGCGTGCTCTTTGTCTGTAGTTCTGTCTCGGCTGGTTTCCTACTTGTTCTTTCGTTTTGTTTTTTTTTTCATTTGTTTCTTGGCTTCTATTCGATTATTGCGCTATGATGAGAAAAATGATTTTCGGAGCGCTTTTTGTGTTTTCTAAATCAGGCAAAGTGATGAACTGAAATTACAACCTTAAGTTAGGATAGTCAAAATTCTGATTGCCTGATCGCATTTTATGAATTTTCTTTGCTCATCTTTTCCTTGTGTTCAGTCTCCAGTTTCTGTTGCTGTGAGCTCTCTCTCTCTCTCTCTCTGTCTTTCTCTTTTTGCTGTTCTCTTTTTTTGGCCTTTAAACTCCTTGTCATATGTTCGATGATTGCGCTATGATGAGAAAAATGCTTTTCGGAGCGCTCTTCTTGTTTTATCCTGAATCAGGCAATGTGATGAACTGAAACTATAACCTTAAGTTAGGATAATCAAAAATCTGATTGCCTGATTGCCTTTTATAGTTTTTCTTTTCTTATCTTTTTCTTGTGTTAAGTGTCCAGTTTCTGTTGCTGGGAGCTCTCTCTCTCTCTCTGTCTGTCTTTCTCTTTTTGCTGTTCTCCTTTTTTGCTTTTTAAACTCCTTGTCATATGTTCGATGATTGCGCTATAACGAGAAAAATGATTTTCGGAGCGCTCCTTGTTTTCTTCTGAATCAGGCAATGTGATGAACTGAAATTATAACCTTAAGTTAGGATAATCAAAATTCTGATTGCCTGAATGCCTTTTTAAAATTTTGTTTGCTTATTGTGTTCAGTCTCCAGTTTTTGTTGCTGGGAGCTCCCTCTCTCTCTCTCTTTCTCTCTCTCTGTGTGTCTTTCTCTTTTTGCTCTTCTCTTTTTTTGCCATTTAAACTCCTTGTTGTCATATGTTCGATGATTGCGCTATGATGAAAAAAATGATTTTCGCTGCGCTTTTCTTGTTTTCTTCTGAATCAGGCAATGTGATGAACGGAAATTATAACCTTAAATTAGGATAATCAAAATTCTGATTGCCTGATTGCTTTTTATAAATTTTATTTGCTTATCATTTTCTTGTGTTCATTCTCCAGTTTCTGTTGCCGGGAGCTCTCTCTCTCTCTCTCTGTCTTTCTCTTTTTGCTGTTCTCCTTTTTTGCTTTTCAAACTCCTTGTCATATGTTCGATGATCATGCTCCAAAGAGAAAAATGATTTTTGAAGCGCGTTTCTGGTTTTGTCCTTGATCAGGCAAAGTGATGAATGAAATCATAACCGACAGTTAAGGTAATGAAAATTCTGATATTGCCTGATTGCCTTTTATGTGTTTATTTGCTTTTATCTTTTTAGCGATCACTCTTGAGTTTGTGTTGCTTTATGGCCACGTGCTCTCTCTTTTTCGTTGTTTCTTTTTTCTTGCTCTGTCTCTCCTGTCTCTTGCTCTCTCTCTCTCTCAACTCTCTCTCTCTCTCTCTCTCTCTCTCTCGCTCTCTTCTCTCTCTCTCTTCTCTCTCTCTCTCTCTCGCTCTCTTCTCTCTCTCTCTCTCAACTCTCTCTCTCTCTCGCTCTCTTCTCTCTCTCTCTCTTCTCTCTCTCTCTCTTTCTCGCTCTCTCAACTCTCTCTCTCTCTCTTCTCTCTCTCTCTTCTCTCTCTCTCTCTCTCTCGCTCTCTCTCTCTTTCTCGCTCTCTTCTCTCTCTCTCTCTCAACTCTCTCTCTCTCTCTCTCTCTCTCTCTCTCTTGCTCTCTTCTCTCTCTCGCGCTCTCTCTCTCTTTCTCGCTCTCTCAACTCTCTCTCTCTCTCTCTCTCTCTCTCTCTCTCCTTGTTGCCCTCCGGGCATTTGTTCCTTTTCTTTGCCCTAGGGCAAAGGTTTTTTCTCTCTAGGATTGCCTTCCGGGCAAATTCGGTTTCGCTCGTTCGTTTTTGTTTCTCTCGCTTTGCGCTCGCTTGTTTTTCGTTCGCTTTCTTTCACGCTCGCTCGTCTTTGTTTCTCTCGCTTTGCGCTCGCTCGTTTTTCGTTCCCTTGCTTTCACGCTCGTTCGTCTTTGTTTCGCTCGCTTTGGGCTCGCTCGTTTTTCGTTCGCTAGCTTTCACGCTCGCTCGTCTTTGTTTCGCTCGCTTTGCGCTCGCTCGTTTTTCGTTCGCTTGCTTTCACGCTCGCTCGTCTTTGTTTCGCTCGCTTTGGGCTCGCTCGTTTTTCGTTCGCCTGCTTTCACGCTCGTTCGTCTTTGTTTCGCTTGCTTTGGGCTCGCTCGTTTTTCGTTCGCCTGCTTTCACGCTCGTTCGTCTTTGTTTCGCTCGCTCGTTTTTCGTTCGCCTGCTTTCACGCTCGCTCGTTTTTCGTTCGCTCGTTTTTCGTTCGTTTCTGTTTTGCTCGCCCGTTTTTCGTTCGCTTGAACCCCCACCCTTCTCTGTGCCCCCTTTCTTGTGCATTTAGATGTTCATTTATGTTTCTTTCTTTCGGTGCTATAACCCCACCCCTCTCTGTGCCCCCTTTCTGATGCATTTAGATGTTCATTTATATGTTTGTCTCTTCCTTTCTTCAGCGCGATAACCCCCCGCCTTGTTTGTGACCCCTTCGCGCAGCGCGATAACCCCCCGCCCTTGTTTGTGGCCCCTTCGCGCATTAGTCTTAGCTCTTTCGGGTCTTTTTTTTTTCTTTGGTGGCTAGAGATCAGGTGCGCTCCTTCTGGAGCATAGTAATGCACCGACTCTAGACATCAAAGAAACCAAAAAGGCCCACGCCCGAGCTAAGGCTACATTTCCGCCCTTGTTTGTGACCCCTTTTGCGCAGCGCGATAACCCCCCGCCCTTGTTTGTGGCCCCTTCGCGCATTAGTCTTAGCTCTTTAGGGTCTTTTTTTTTCTTTGGTGGCTAGAGATCAGGTGCGCTCCTTCTGGAGCATAGTAATGCACCGACTCTAGACAGCAAAGAAGCCAAAAAGGCCCGCGCTCAAGCTAAGACTAAGTTTCCGGACGCCCATTTTGCAAGGGTCTTGCAAGAATTCGTCGCTTATCTTGCAAGACCCTTGCAAAAATCAGACGCTTATCTTGCAAGATTCTTGCAAGACTTCGACGCTTATCTTGCAAGAATCTTGCAAGAGTTCGACGCCTATCTTGCAAGAATCTTACAAGATCGACGCTTATCTTGCAAGATTCTTGCATATCCGACGGCTATCTTGCAAGATCTTGCAAGAATCTTGCAAGATCTTGCAAGATGGTGCGTAATCTTACAAGATTCTTGCAAGATTCTTGCAAGATCTTGCAAGATAGCCGTCGGTAATAGACTAGGGTACTTGAATCCATTAATTGTACACGTTAAACAATTAGGCGTAGACAAACTACGTTTTAGTGTTAACACTTTGCACTTCTAAATAAAAACCGTGGCTCTACTTGGGCCGAGTTCGTCTAGTAGGCGGACCGATATCACTTTTCTTGATCTGCTTGATGATTGCATCTGACAGTTGCAGTGCAGAATTCACCCCCAATTTCAACATAGACGAGACAGATTGCTTCAAAGAAATAATAGAGTCCCATTAAAGATCCTAGAAAAAAATTGCAGCAGTTTCTTGTCAAGAGAAAAAAAGACTTTGAACGGTTGGGAAATCAATAAATGATGATTTCAGTTTTGAATAAATTTAATATTTTTATTTAGATCCAGTATGAATTCCTTGGGACAACGCAGAGTTTGATCTCAAAATTTTTCCGACCAATAGGAAAATTAGTAAACACCTCTCTATTGACGTGGACTCGTGATCCGCCATATATAAGCTCAAACTCAGTCGAGGTTAACTGGTACATTCTTCTAAGCAAATTTGGACAAAATATAATTAGTGTGAACCAAGATAATTGAGTTCAGCAGCAGAAAACGGTTTTTCAAATGAAATCAAATAGGTCAGAAACTCTTCCTTTATATCATTTACTGTAATACTTCTATAGCAAATTTTCAAGGCAGAAAATATTGAAATTTTGCTGAAATTTGTCTCTGCAAGAGAGCTCAGACCACTTGCTTCTGCAGGAACTAAACTACTTCATATAATCTACTTCAATTCATATAGTCATGTATTTATTCATACGAACTCATAAATTATTCATAACTTATATAATTTCAAATAATCATGTATTTAATAATTTGAACTTTTGTAATTAAATCTTTCAGCCCCACAACTTTAAACTGAGACCTATAACACAAACTGTCTGAGGCATATATCGTTGCCTTTGCTTTGTAATATCTTTCGACAAGTTAGACTGGCATACATAAAAAGATCTCGAAAAAAAATCATCTGTAACATTTCGGCCTAATTTGATAATTGAAATACATTCACGAGCTAAGCCAGTGATTTTGAACCTAGCCCAATTCCGCGAGGGAAAAGCAACCAAAATCCTTCGAGGTCTGTCATTGTGGTGTATGGGATGTTAACATAAAATATTCAACAAAGCCGTATTTACTGAGAAACACGCCAGAATGTTGCAGAAATACGTCGCTGCAAAAGAGTTCAAATCACTTGATTGTGCAGGAATTAATCTCTTGTACTAAAAATCACCTCTTTTATTTAACCAGTTTAACTAATTTTTACTTTAGTATATTTTTGAATCTGTGTTTTATTTTTTAAAACTTATTTTGGTAAACTGTAGAAAAAACAATGATATAACAACAATTCATGAATATAGAAAACAATCTTCACAAAGGTGTGAAACTGATGCGAGGTTCGCGTTGCTCGATTTTTCTCTTATATCGACTAAAATAGTCACATTGAAGACGGTGAAATTTTTTCTATAATTTTACAATAAATTGCTTACAAACTCATCACTTACAATTGACAGTTCATCAAAACGTTAGAAGCAGGTTAGAAAAACGCTGGCATTTCATTGACGTATATAAGTTACCATGTCGAGCACAGTGCAAATTCTATGTAAAATTTTTTATTTACAAAAATATGAAGTTCAGAGCTACTGAGTTTGAATAATAAAGAATTAGGAAGTCCAAAGTTTACCTTCAAGTAAATCTAAATTAGATTGGTTTTATCATAGGACTTTAAATTTCTAATACAAGCTGCCGCTGACTTTTTTGCGCTAAGTATCTAAGTTTTTCACCATTGGTAGAATAGTTAGGTCTAGGTACAGACTTATGAAAAGACAATGCTCGACCCAAATGTACTATGAAAAGAACATACTCGACTTATTTGAGCTATGAAAAGATTTTAGCAGGACTTTAAGACAATCTGGACTTTAGCTGAACTCCGATTTTTTGCAAAAAGCTTTAGATGAACCCAAAATGTTAGAAAAGACTTTAGCTCGACCCAATATTTGGGCTGGACTTTAGCTCGACACAATGTTTGCAAACAAAGTCGAGATAAAGTCTTTTCATGAGTCCATCAATGGTCTTTTCATAAGTCTGCTTCTTTGCCATTGAAATTGTTTGTCCAATATTGCAAATAACGTAGTCATATAACGTGTATACTCCTTCAGTTTTTACTATTCAGAAGAACCACTTATCCCTCAAAAACCTGCATTATTTTGTACTGAAGAGGAATACAAAAACCTGCACTATTAAAAAAGATAGTTCAATTTTGTGGAGGGGAAACAAACTGAATAACGCCGAAAATTTTTCATGGCTAATGGGACTAGGACCAGTACACTTAAGCTAGCTGGTTTCATTGAATCAAGTAATGTGGTAATATACTCGAGTTGCCGTAACTCATTATCTTAAGATCTGACGAAGATCTTAAGGCTTTGGCAGTTTTCCAACTGTTTCGTAAGTTGAACTGCTCTGGTGCAAAGCTATTTAGTTTTGCTCCGGCTCTGCTTTTGTATGTACAGAAGCAGAAAAAATGAAAAATTTTGGGATTTTGAAAAAAACAGACGTATGAAAAGACTAATGTTGGACCCATGAAAAAACATTTACTGGACTTTGTTGGTTATGAAATGACTGATGGTGGACCCATGAAAAGACGTTAGCTTGACTTTCTTCGTTATGAAAAGACTTAAGCTCGACCCATCAATAGATATTAACTCGACTTTAACTAGGATGCTCGACCGTGTAATTATAGTCAATATTGGCCCCCTGCTAGACTTTTAAAGTCTTTTCATAAGTCGAGGCCTAGGCCTGGGTACTGATAATAGTCAAGGTTTTCATCCCAAGTGTTCTTTAGCCATGCCCTAATCAAAACTAATTTAGGCAATAATTGCAAGTATTTAGAACAAAAAGTGCTTACATTGAGGATACTGAAGTATACGGGCTGTCCTGTTTTATCGTACAAGTAAGCAACGACTTCACTGTGTTTTCCTACTCCAAGTGCATCCAGCATTTCCCCTCCCATGTCCGCATTTGCTATTATGTTGGGGGTTCGATCAGCATCCGTATCTTCAAACAACAAAAAATCATATTAACATCTGGGATATTAACATCCGGGATCCAATATATAAACTACCGCTTTGGTGAGTTTTGTGCTTTCTCGATTTAACACCCAGGTTGAGGTGGCTGACCGAAAGTCGACATGTCCAGACCGAAATGAACGCAAAAGGGGGTGTCGTGTGTTCAAAATTACAGGGTCTGGAAACACCAATGAAAGTCAGGACATAGGTATCGTTGAACGCACGATAGTCTGGACATAGTCAACTTTGACCGCACGATAGTCTGGAAATAGGAAATACGCAATTTTGAACGCACGATAGTCTGGAAATAGGAAATACGCAACTTTGAACGCACGATAGTCTGGACATAGGCAACTTTGAACGCACGAAAGTCTGATCATAGGCACTTAACCAATAACACAAAAATAAATGATGAAAATAGAAATTTGGTTCAAACATACATACACCGCTTTCATTTGTATATATAATTTGGATAAATCTTATTGGATACTCAGTGTTCCCTTTTGTACACTTAAAATGTCTCGTGTATAAATACACGATCTTTTTGACATAATTATATGAAAAATAATGTAGATTAAATGATCTGAGGATTTTTAAGAGACTCATACGAGATTTCAACAATCATCCAACTTCTCAGGTGGTCTCCCCAATTTTAAATGCTCCACTAAATTATCACACATCACTTTTAGAGTGGATTGTTGGGTATTTGAAAATGAATAATCCTTAGTACCGTAGTTCTCCATTTGTAAAAAAAACGATCTAAGCATTTCTAAACTACTCCGATTGCGATTTAATAAAATTTACAAAAGATTTCAACAGGAGGAAACAATTATCAGTTGTGACGAAAGTTAAACTTTAACAAATATTGGAAAAATTGCCAAACGAAAATTTATAATTTGGTATCCATCGACTGATGAAGTAGTAGACACACGAGATAAAATAAAAGATCAATAAAAATTATTTGCAGAACAAATATATAAAACTTTTCTTTCAGGCCTTGACGTCCATTCGAACTGAAATTAACAAAAGCTGACAACTCGTTAATTTCTAAAGATTCGTCGGTTAGATGTGTTGCGAAATTGTTATGCAAGAAAAAAATCTACGTTTACGAACATATCTGACAAAGAATGGAGAACCGCCCCAAAACTCAGAAACTGCAAAATCAATTCAGAGCTGTTCTCTTTCTACTAACAAAAAGCAAATTTTAAATTGAATCTTAAAAAGTTTTTTCAAAAGTTTTAACGCGGAAAAAGTCATTTGAAAAACTGAAACTCTGATCGGCCACTGTTTTCATTTTGTGAAATTGGTGATGCACATTGAGTCAACATGGAAAAGAGAACGCAACTATAACGGAGTGAGAAAATCTGAGAATGAACAAAGCCAGGCCCAGCTCAGTGTCAAAATTCTGCATCATTACAAATTTTATCACAAAAAGACCGAATTCAGGCCTTGCAAAAAATTGTTTTTTTCTAAAAACTATGAGAAAAATGTTTTTTTTTGCTTATTTTTTTAAGATCGGACAAATTTTCAAACTTCTAATTTTTTCACGAAAATGTTATAGAAAACCAGTCTTCAGCTAGAGTTTGCATGAAAAATGCTATGAGTCAAACAAAAACCTTCACTATTGGTGCGTGGCACTAAGTGAAGTAAAGTGACAAAAAACTCTGGATTGAGCAGCTCTGAACGATAAGTACCAATTCCTCAGCAACCTCTCAAAATAACACAATTCAATCTGATTTATGATATTACTTCACCTTAAACCAAACAATGAATAAAATGCAGTGATGAATAAAATATAAATTACCAAAAAAGACCAAATTGTGGAAAACAAAAGCTCGAACAAATTTTGGTTTTCCACGTCAATCACTTGAGGCTTAGCCAAATAAATTTGAGAAGACTTAAAAAACAACAATTTTTTCATTTTTTCCATGTCCTAAATTCGTTTATTCAGTTAAAAGTCAACTTTTAGTGCCATAAGAGCTCCACTTTAGTTTCTAATTAAATGCGCTAACCAAATAAAAACAATGAATTTGTTCAATTTGAATTTTTTACAGAAAAGTAATGAAAAATAGACAATTAATTGCCTCGTTATTAAAGGCAGCTTTTTGAAAAAGCAAATTTTAAAACACTCCCTCAATTGTGATGTTACTAGATCAACAGAAACTGAATTGCAGTTTTTTTCATTTTTTAGTTTAATTGACTGTAAATTTTTTCAGCAATTTGAAACTCGGAAAAAATTAGTTCTGATCAAAAAAATGCAGCAATTGTAACATTTGCGGCAACAATTTTTATCTTTTTAAAAAGATAACAATCACCTGTCAAAAAAACAACCAACTTAAATAAAAATCTGGCTCAAATTTGCTTTTGGAAAATTTCTTTGGATGCAACTATGAACAGATAAATACTTTTTTTGGATAATTTCTAATAATCAATTGAAAAAATGAAGTTCCGCAAATGTTGTTAAGATAAAAAAGGAAACAAAACATTTAGGTTATAAATATATGATTCAATATTTGTAGCGCAACCCTTGCGAATGTAGACAATTGGCAAAAGTTTTTTTGCACAATAATGGAACAAGTACTGCGTTCACTGCATACTGGTCCAGATGCTAGTGTCACAATGTCACTATATCAAAACCAGCTGAGCATATACCCCCTACACACAAACACTCGCTCATACGCACACACACACACACACACACACACACACACACACACACACACGCAGACACGCAGACACACACACACACACACACGCACACACACACACACACACGCACACACACACACGCAGACACACATACACACATACACGCACATGCACACACACACATACACGCACACACACACACATACGCGCACAGGCACACACACACACACACACACACGTTCATACACGCACACACACACGCAGACACACATACACACACGCACACACACACACACACACACACACACACACACACACACACACACACACACACACACACACAAACTCACTTAGTGCTGTCGGAACAGAAAACTGTCTGCTTACTTCCATTGGGGCGAAGAACGGTCTTGAGACGTTTGATGTTCATTTCGGGGTACATGCCGAAGAGGCCATTGCCAAAATTTATGAAGCCATAATCCGAGTTGGTACTGATTTGGTGGAACCTGAAGTTAAAAAGCAGAAACTTATTAACCGGACCTTCTATTAAGTAGAGTCACATTTTTTTATGAGTTACATTGGCCGAAGACGTTCTTTTCAAATGTCCAGGCCTCCACAGAGTAATGGCACTTTTGAGGAAATCCAGTACCGTAAACTTCGTGGAGTAGGTAGGGAATTGACAATGAAGTATTGTATTTAAATAGTCCCTCTACCGGGAGCAGACGTTCAATTTGTCGATTGCAATTAAAAAAGTTAGGGCTATGTTTGAGAGGAAAGTGCGCCAATTTGAGTAACCCAGCTAAAATTTTTTTTAAAAAAAAATTATAAAGCCAATTTTGGGCAACAAGAATCCTTAAGATTCAAAATCTTTTTACTTTTCATAAATTTCATCTTTAACTTACTATACAAATAAAAATGTAAAGTTTATATCGTCATAATCCTAAATACGTCGTACCTTAAAGTGCACATAATTTTGTACCAGTGGTTTTTCATAAATTGACTATTGTAGAGACTTTAAATGAAAAACAATAATTGTCAGCTTTAAATTTTATCGCCATAAATTTACAAGAGAGTTATCATAAATTCTAAAATGCTAATTCGGAAATTTAAAAAGCAAAATAAACTGTGCATTTAGACAATTGTTACAGACCTTAAAAACGATTTGATTCGAGGCAATTAAGTTAAAATTTCAATCTGATATGTAATAAGCTTCGTTAATATATCTCGGTTGCATTTACGTTTTTTAAATGATTTTCTGAGTTCCGCAGTGAGCTATAATTGAGAACCCAATGTCTGAAAAGAATCTACTGATCTATTTGAAGACAAAATCAAGTTTGTAGTTAGATCTGATTTGACATTTTTAATTTTGTTTGCTTCATTGTTACTGCAAAATTTTTGCAAAAATTGCTTTGTAACAAAATTCGCGCATTAGTCGTGGCGTTTTAGGTTAATTGCTTTTCTTCTGTGGCGGCTAGATCAGTTTTAAGTTTTGGTGCCATCCATCTGTAAGCCACCGTCTCTAGTCGTGATAGAAGCTAAAAAGGCCCAAGCTCAAGCTAAGACTGATTTTCCAGACCCATATCTTGCAAAGGTCTGGCAAGAGTTCGACGCTTATCTAGCATGATTCTTGCATATCCGACAGCAAACTTGCAAGATCTTGCAAAATCGCGTGGAATCTTACAAGACTCTTGCAAGATTTGACTTTTATCAACTTTGTGATCTTTTCCGTTTTTTGCCACCAAGCCCCGATACCTTATTATACACCCCAGTTACAGAGCAGACAGTATTACCTAGTCAATCTTCATAAATAATTATGCCATATTCGATTCGGGTTGCAATTGAAATTCATCCAGTAAGTTGGCACATAAGCAGAAAAGATATTAATTGGTTCTACTGAACTCCTCGAAGACAAACATTGTTCATTTAAGTCGAACGCAGTCTTAACAACCGTTGTTTGGTTTGAATGAACTCACGTCTTTCGCGCGTTTAGGTTTTGTCGCCATACATGAATTTGATCCAATATTCGGAGAAATATCAAAAATATCCTAAGCAGAAGTCACATATCTTTTGAACCTATGTTCTTTTATCATTAAAAAATGCTGATCAGCAGTCCCTGTTCGAGTCGGCCTAATAGATGATAATAAAAAATGTGTAATTCACCGATTACAGCCCAGATTAATCATAATGACTAAAAACCTATTTGATGAAAACTTTTATGATTGATTTCACAACAGCACCATTTCTCGAAGTAATGATTTCCACCAGCCGCTTCTAATTTCCTATTTCTTACACCTTTTTTCCGGCATAGATAAATCAAAAGCTATTAAAACCAGCATTTTGCAGAAGAAAACTCTAAGATCCCATCCAATGCGAGGTTACTTCATAGGTAAAGCGCGAATTGAAAACTTGCGAGAATCTTGCAAGATTTTGAATTCACTTGGAAGACGATGCTATATATTTTTTCGAAACTGAAATTTGAAAACCAAAATTAATTAAATTTAAGAAGCCTATAAAGCCAAAATATGCAATATCACTTTCATTGAAATTTTTTAGTGTGGAAATTCATTATAAATGAAGCTAATGAACAAATTCATAACAGTAATTTAGAAATATTTTTTGCTCGTTAAATGGCACTGAAAGTAAGTTTTGGTTAAGTTGTTCAGATCCATATAACTTTCGAAACTGAAATGCTAATCTCTGAGAAAAAATAAACACCCTTCCAAATGAATTCAAAATCTTGCAAGATTCTTGCAAGTTATGAATTCTTGCATGATGTAAAAAACTTCACTTCACTTTCCGATGGGTTCAATTGAACCCATCGGAAAGTGAAGTGAAGTTTTTTACATCATTTAGTTTAAACAGTTGACTCGTTCAGCTGAACAATCGATCAGTTGAACAATGCAGCTCTAAATCAATAAAACTTAATAAAACAAAAACTAATAAAACAATAATTAAAACAGCTCCTTTTTTTAAAAAAAGTACTTCTCCTTTAGTTTATGAACTATCGGACTGTTGATTAGGACCTATTATCTTCAGATTTTTTCCAGGCGAAATCAAAAATTCCATGCTAACATTGACGATATACAATCCACAGTTTCAACTTGATAACAGCCCAATTAATTGATATCATGAAAAAAGTTGAGAAAAAGTGCTATAAACAGTCGATCTTAAGTTATGAACTATGAATTCTCTCCTACGCTTAGCTTAACTGGGATATTTCAGTGAAAATTTAAGATGATGTTTCTTAGGTATTTATAGATACATGGGTACTGTGGTATTTCGTGTTAGAACTGCTGAGATGTAAAACCTGGAATGCCGCGAATTTATGTCTAAAATCAAATCTCTGGCGCATATCCAGTAAACCGACAACCACGAAAATCTATAAAAAGACGTTTCTCTTATCCATGCAGTCCAAAGTATACAAACTATTTTCCAAGGAAGATGCAGTATTTTGATTCTTGAACTACTGTGATTCGTTTTTCCCCTTGTCATTCATTTTCTTCACCTGACAAAGGACAGGACGGAAGGGTATCAACGATTTTAGGAGCAAAATAGAATGAGTTCACAGCTAACATCACTAACCCACGAGATAAATGGCAAAAAATAGTTTCAGAGCAGGAAAAAATTGATATTTCGACAGGCAATAAAAAGAATATGACTGAAAAATGTAGCCCAGAAGAGCGGTTTGCACGACAGAACAGTGTTTTGATAGTCGAATTACCATTTGACCCTCAAAGATTGAAAAAGGTAGCGATAGGGACAGTTTAAATTTTCAATAAATTTCTGAGAGTTTATAGAAGAAGCAAGCATAAGAGCCTGTCAGATTGCTCCCTGACAATGAGGAAAAAAACCTAAAAATTGAGATATGTAAATTTATATACTATTGGGAACACAGGGAAGTCATTGCAAGAGAGGATTCCAATTAACAAAAAAAAATCCCATCACCTCGAGTAAAATCTATGTACTATGAGCAGTTATCAGAGTCTGGGGCAAAAACTAAGCCCACGCGACGAAACGAATTTTATACAACAAAAATGTCTGTGTCGTCTCTGTTCTACTGGAAAATTGAAAAACAGATACAAAAAAACCCATAAAGTTGAGATGGTAACTGAAGTGGAAAATTATGACAAATAACTGGTTTGAAGGAGCAAGAAGTCCTTGAGTACCAATCTGAAGTACGATTTCTAGCACCCAAACAACGGACTGTTTATAGGATCAACCTATTTTTTCATTTAATTTACGTTGTCTTCATACAAATAAAACTATTGTTTCCTCAAAATTTTTTTAGGAAGAAAAACTGAGTTTCACCAAATTGGAACAATTAGAATGATAGTTTTTATTTGGCATCTTTCTAGTTTTTGTCATATGAGAGTCATTTTTTCCTAAATCTTGATCTGAGGTTCTTCTTCTAAACAGCGCAGTTTCTCAGTTCTACGGAGTGTCAAGTGCTTGGCGGGAGAACAGGAGATCTCTCGGTTTTCTATTGAAAGTCACAGGCTCCTTGAGGCTTACGTTATGTCGTCATGTCTAGTAAAGATCGACACTTTTTTCCTTTATTGAACTTTTTTTTTCAAAGCATTTTGTCTCCACCTCTCTCTCTCTCTCTCTCTCTCTCTCTCTCTCTCTCTCTCTCTCTCTCTGTCTGTCTGTCTGTCTGTCTGTCTCTCTCTCTCTCTCTCTCTCTCTCTCTCTCTCTCTCTCTCTCTTCTCTCTCTCTCTCTCTCTCTTTCTCTATTTGGATTTTATTCGCTAAAAACGTAAAAACGCAAAATGGGTTCATCTTGTTCAAACAAACAAATTAATGATTAAAAAATTTAAAAAATACACTTAAAAAACTGCCTGAACAGTCTGCACAATTTACTTCCAACTTGTACAAAATCTAAAAAAAACAACCTCAAAAAGAAAAAATGCTCTAACATTTGGTGGAAATTATGAATTAAACCAAACGCAAAATTACGTTCTTCTTTTGCATCCTTGCCTCAGGATTATACGTTGTCCGTTGCTTTTCAGGTAAACTTTTCTGAAAATTATTGAATTTCATCAACGGAGAACAACTTTAAAGAACTGAATTGAAAAACCTGCAAACGCTGAAGAAAAATGATTAAGAAGACAAAACGAATTTGTCTTGAGGCTGAAAATTTTCAATTGGAGATTGAAAATGATAAACGCGAGTAAAATAATTTTTTTGTCTCTGCTAAATATATTGAAACCATTCATTGATTGGGTTTTTTGTGAAAAATCAAACTCAGCCAACATAAAAGAGCGTCTTGATAAACAAGAACGTAAGAACTTAGAAGCCAAGTAAAAAACATCAAAAAGTGGAATGTGAGCTTAGATAAAAAGTACAATAAAAAATTGTAAAAGAATTGCAAATGCAAAGAAACAGCAGCGTTTTCAGAGGCAAACTGAGTTGAATGCGTCAAAGTTATCCTAAGGACGATTTGAAGTAGCAACTAAATCAAACGGAAGTAACGAAAACTCCCCGTTGAAAATTCACTGTTTTTAACAATTTTCCGCCATTTTAAGGAAAATTTGTTAATTTAAGTTGCTGGTCAACCGTACAAATGGCGAAAACATAATCAAAGACTTGTTTTTCTGTACCGAACACTTTTAGTGGAAGTATGTAATTCCATAGTGCATATTAAACCAAAACACCGTGAAAACACTTTTATGAATATTAATTACATGTTATTAAAAATTACAGTTTATCTTCGATAAATTTGTTTCGAGTTATAATTAATATATAGTTTAACAACAACATTTATTAAATTTTTAGTTCATTTGTTTTTTAATATGTCATCGTAATATTTGGAACAGCAAATAGAACGGCAATGCACAAAATAGACTGCATGCTCAATGGAATCATTAGAACAAATTATGTACATAGAAATTTTTTTGTTTTGCTGGTGCATTTATTGATTTTTTTTATTGTTAGCTGAAATGTAAATTGTTGTTCCTTTGGATAATCTGTCACCGGAAAACAATTTATAATCAATATTATGTTATCTTGGAAGAATTTTGAAGAGTTGATATCTTGCTAGATGTTGTACGAGTTGTTCAAAACGGTGGCATGGTTATCTATAGTCATGGGAGAAGTTCGCAAAAGTTTGGCAAGATAACCGTTATCTTGCTAGATGTTGTACGAGTTGTTCAAAACGGTGGCATGGTTATCTATAGTCATGGGAGAAATTCGCAAAAGTTTGGCAAGATAACCGTTGATCAAGGACTTGTCGTTGCTCGAGGCTTGCTTAAAAAAGTTTCGCTTGAACGAGTTGATCCTGTTTGGTTAATGATTATATATCAATTAGGTTTATTGCATGAGCAATTTACATTTGTTTGCACTTAAATCCCTCTGACATTTGTTAGTTATCGAACTTTTAATAGATCAGAAAAATCCATTTTCGAAAACCTTGACAGGCTGAAAAACAAAAATGGGGAACCTAATGAAGACAATTTAGCCCCTTCAGTAACAGTTTTCCACACTGGGGAAATAGAAACATATACCCCTTATGGGAATTATTTGCAGCTTAGGATGCTTGAGTTTTCAGAATTACAAAAATTTTTGAAACTTAATGGGGGCTTGAAAAGACAGAGGTAAAAGTTTAAACAAGATACTAACACTGCTCTTTTGCGTGCTGCGTGTGCGTCCTGGACAATTTTGACAAGAGACGATGCTGGGTTCTGTACCACACAGAGGGTGTGCTTTGGTGCCTCAGGGTCCAAACACGAAGAACCATTAAGCATCCAACTGTTACTTATGGAGTAACCCTACAATTTCGAAAGGTATGTGAGAGAAAAGAATCAATATCGGAATCTATTAATGTCAACAAAAATTTAGATACTGCATAGACCGTCATTTCAGTCTGGGGTCATTTCACTCCGTCATTTCACTCTAAAAAAATGCAGGTAAATTGATTATAAATTGCAGGTAAATTTATCCAGAATTTGCTTGTAAAAGGTTTTTTAATGCAACTTACCTGCAAGCAGTCTCAAATAACTGCAATTCTGGGTAAACTGTCCTGTAATGTACCTAGAAATGGCAGTGTTACCCTCCTAGAAATTTACCTGCAAAAAATTTCTAGGTACTCGCAGCTTGATGGCAGAGTAAATCAGCGCTGAATCAGTATAGAGACATCCTGTTTTTTAGTACGGCCAGTACTCTGTTCATGTCCAATTTACACGGACCAGTCTTGATTTTTGAGTAAAATTTACGGCATGAAAATAATATGCTCAACTTAACTCCCGCCAACAATGTTTGATTTATATGCGATTCGAACTTCCGCGTGGGTACTTGTATCAATTAATTTGCGTAGCAAGTCGTAACTACTAAGCCAAATGGGCTTAGTAGTAATTGCCTACAATTGAGCTTTATATAAATAGTGTGTATAATACTATAGTAATTACCAGTTGTAAGCTACAAAAGTATGACATTTTTCTGCTCCGACTTAATTTTGGGGTATGAGTAATTTTCAGACTGCACAGGATAAGTTTAGCCTGGGCTAACGCCAAAAACTAATTACCCACAGCAAGGATTATAGCTGATAGGGCATAATAATTTCTGCTGAAAATTACTAGTTTTCTGCTCAGACTTACTTTGTATCATTCTAATGATGCATTGAGGATTATTATCTAAATTTCAATCAGAGTTTTTGAATGTTTTTTCACATCAAAATCTACATACCTAGTATAATTTTGTTGTTTGATTTTTCACGTAAATTCTAGGCAACGTATTCTAGGTAAATTGCCCGTGTAATTTTTTGCAGGTTATTTTGCAGGTAATGTTATCTGCAATTTTTCTTACCTGCAAACGTTGCAGGTAATTTTACATTTTTTAGATTGTAGTCTGATCAGAGGTCATTTCATTCTGGGGTACTCTGATCAGAGGTCATTTCTGCTTGGGACCTCAACCTGGGTGCAGATCTTGAATTTTTGCATTCCCTCCGCCAATCACCACGTTTCTCTATTAAAATAGCAAATTAAGTTACACTCTAAAAAATGTCTAGGTAAATTTACCTGCAACGTTTGCAGGTAAGCAAAATTGCAGGTAACAATACCTGCAAAATTACCTGCAAAAAATGATACGTGCAATTTACCTAGAATACGTTACCTAGAATTTACCTGCAAACTCAAACAACAACATTATATTAAGTATGTAGCTTTAAGTGAAAAACCATTTAAAAACTCTAATTGAAGTTTCGGTAATATTCCTCAATGGAAGATTAGAAGGATACAAAGTCATTCTGAGCAGAAAAATGGAACATTTCAGCAGAATTCATTATGCCCTATCAGCTATAATCCTTGCTGTCGGTAACTAGTTTTTGGCGTGCTCCTCTCAACTTTTCATTTTTGTTTACATGGCTAAAACTGACTCATCAGATAATAAGGGGCGGGAAAGTGATGTAGAAAATTGCATAAACGGTTTGCAGGTAGAATTACCTAGAATTTTTTTGCAGTTAAAATTCTACCTGCAATTTTTTTAGAGTGTATATTTTACTTACTACTCTATCATAACAGTACTCGTCTCCCTCATCGTCCTTGAGAACAACTGTGAACACATTTGGTGTGAATTCGAATCGACCCAGGTACTCACTAGCACTCGAGTCACTGACCACGTCAGATGCCACTCTTCTACACTCTCGATCTAAACACATAGTGACACCAGCAAATTATACACAAAGTGACATTATTGTTTGGTTTTACGATTGTTAGATTATCTCATGTGTGGCGAGAAACAAGAAAAGTTTTTCGTTACTTTTCAAAAACTTCAGAAGTTAATATCAATTGAAATTTTGAAAAAAAAATTAACTGACATTAAGATTAACTGACAATTATAAGTTAAACTTCTGAGGATATTAACTTCTAGTTATAACTTCTTTTCATGTGAAAATGTCTAAGCAAACAATGACCCTGATAAGTTTTCAGAAATCATTTCAATGCGAAAAATTAACAAATATAAACTGCACGCAACAGCTGTTGCCCAAAGAGAAAGCATTAACGAGAACTAATTCCAGTGGTAATTTAACTCCACCGTTGATAATTTCACAATTCTCAAATTTTTACAGTCAGATTTTTGAATGCCTAATTAATTTTTTGGGTTTCCTTACAAAACTCCATTTTGTATAACAGATCAATTCAAGACATCGCAACTTACAAAGTAGAAATTTTTGGAATAAAATAGGAATCAATTTTTTTAACTGTTTTCCGATAAAAATAAGTGCACTTGTTTCTGCGAAGTTCACTTAAAAATAAGTGCACTTGTTTCTGCGAATTTGTTTCTGCGAAGTTCGCAAAGTTACAAGAAATTTTTCTCAACGTTTCCTTATTTTTTTGTACCATCATTGATATTATGTTCAAAAAAGTTTTTATCATTTTACTAGCTATTAGCTATTTGTTAGTTTTATTAGTTATTTTTTATTAGTTATGTTATGGCTATTATGCTCAAATAGTTAAAATTCCTCGCATATATTGTTTAACGAATGAAAAATTTTCCAACTGAACTGAAATCTCCTAAGGTTTCGTCTGTTAACTATTTCAGACTCGAAGTTCCTGAGTAATAATGCAGTCCTGCTTATCACAGTTTCCAGGCTACTACAAAAATGAACAAGTTTGAAATCAAATCCAGAAATTCATTTTTGTTTACCAATTCTCAGCCATGATTATCTGAAAAGAGAGCTGGCTATTATAAGAAATTCCTCTGACATCAATGGTTTGGATGCATCAGACCAAACCGAGCTTAACCTCTAATCATTACAATAGAACTAATTTCCATTGATTAAAATGAAAGTTATGAAAATTTACCAACCATTAACACCCAAGATTTGAACAATCTTCTCACTAGGATACAGTCCATACAGTCCACTGCCCAGGTAGTAGAAGCCATGCACGTGGTCCGAACTCATGAAATCTGTTCACACGCAAATTCACAATCGTTAATTGTGATCTATGAGCTGGCTCGGATTTTCAATTAACATTTAGTGTTCTTTTTTGGGGAACTTTCGTTGCCCTATTAATAACATTCGTTTGATTCTAATTAACAAAATAAAATAAAGTTTTAACACAATTCAATAAAATTCAATGCTTTGTACATTCAACAACTTTAAAAATCCTTGCATCGTACATTATTCAACATCGAAGATCGCTAAACTTCTCCGAAACTTTCCCTTGAGGAGAAGACTGGCCAAAATCTAGATGCTTAGATGCAAAACTTCATGTTTAATAAGACCAATCAAACATTACTGCAGTTATTGATTCAAAATAATTTTGGCAAAGAAAGATACCATTGATTTTAAATTCCCGTAACTAAAACCAACAAGTCAACAAATTAAATTATTCTTGAGAAACTTTTCAAAAATTAGGCTACATAAAATGGAAACATTTATGAGACAATTTTGTGATTCACAGAACTGGCACAAAAGGTTTAAAAAAGATTTTTAAAGCATTTTATTTCATTTATTGCCTGGTTTACTTTAAAAAAATCAAAAAAAAATTCCAAAATGAAACCTTCAAAAAATTTTTTTCCGCAGTCAAGGTCGACAAAAACTTTTTTAGTCTATTTTTCCTCTTTTTTCTCAGACTGTTGGTTTTCTTAAAGTTTAATAACTACCACTTTAATCGTAGTTATTGGATTGGAAAAAATACAATTAATATGAGAGTAAATCAGCTTGAATTTTGCTTGCACAAGTATTCGATTCACGCTTACGACGATCGAATAAAAACGACTACATACGATTCTGATAGCCTTTCTTTTAGCGCCAATCGAAGCGGCGGATGATATAGACAACCTGAAGATCAAACTGATTAAACCTATTAAAAGGAACTTCGTTCCCTACGGCCCACGGATATTGGCGCAATGACTACGACGGCTTCCCGATGAAAGTAATGCTTAGAATGATCAAGATGCCATATCTGTTAGACGATGAAACACTTACCAAAACACTTGATCTGCCAGAAAATGTTGAACCTTGTAATGCCACTACGGCCCACCGATATTGGCGCGTTGACTACGACGGCTTCCTGAAGAGAGTAATTCTCAGAATAACCAAGATGCATTATCTATTAGACGATGAAACACTTATCGAAAAACTTGATCTGCCAGAAAATGTTGAGCCTTGTAGAACCGCTGCATCACCAAAAAAAAACATAAATTAACTGAAGGTGAAAATTACAACGGCAAAGCGTCTATTCTTTTGGACGTTAAAAACCAAGAAGACGAAACTGCACTGCGAGCGTGGTCATTCCAGAGTACCACTAGTCGAAGACAGTTCGAATGGCTAAACATAACATTTAATGCGCACACGCATTAAGAGCGCACATGTTTTCATATTGAACAAATGAATAAGCCTCACATTGAGCACCCTGAAAATGATTTAGACTGAAGCGAAACAAAAGACAGCAAAAAGCGTAGAAATGAACAGATATGCGGAAAATCTTGAGGGCAATGTGCCAATACGGGAGTCGAACCGCCGCAAGGATCCGGAGTCAACAATAGCGGAATCAAACCACCGCAATGAGCTAGAATCGCCAGTAACAGAATCGAACGGTCCCTATGAGAAAAATGTGCCGGAATCGCCGCGGAGGGATTCGATCGGACCCATGCGAGCAAGAATCCCCTCCTAATAACTTAAAAATTGTTGAAAATGAAGGCTAAAGAACTCCTGAAGCGGAGTTCTGGAAACAAGCGCAGGCCGGAAGACGAACCACCAAAAAAAAGCAAACCATATCGCCCAATGAACCTACTAGTAAATTTGAGTTTCTACTTCAAAGCAAAACTAAGAGATTGTCTTAGGTATCTTGACTTAAAAATCAAAAAAGAAGAAAAGATTTGTTGAAACGGAATATTGAGAGTGATACACTCGATAAGCCCAAACTGAACGCTTGAGAGCAGCATTTCACTCATTAAAAAATTTTTACGTAGATCTGAATTGTGGAGACTCAAAAGCTCTCGAAAAAAATTTTAATCAACTTTAACAGAAATAAGAAAGTTTTTGCAATTATAAACTTTAACGGGGAAGTAACAGATGGTATTGACAAAATATTAGACTCATTTACACAATATTATGGTAATCTATAGGAGAAAGAAGCTCAAAAATTTGATAAACTATAGATGCAAAACATAATCATTAAACACTTTTCTGAAATGAAAAATAAGGTAACAGAGAAAGCAAAAAAGAGATTCAAGTCGGATGATTTCATGGAAAAAGAGGTTAAAAACGCTATTCAAAACCTCAATAGCCATAGTGCGCCGGGTTATGAGGGCTTTACATCTGATTGATTTAAAAAAAATGATTGACTTCATTGTTCCCGAATTCACCAAACTGTTCAATTCAGTAGCTGCAGAAGAAAAACTGCCTAGTGCAATGGGCTATGAAGAAATTAGGCAGATCGAACTGCATGATTTCTTTTGACTTCAGTAGAACATTCGAAAGACCAAGGAGAAGTAAATTTCTGAATTTATTGAATGAGATAGGCTGCCCCTTCATACTGACCAAAACTATTGCAAGCCTGTAGAGAGAAAACAAAGCATGCATTGAAGGCAATGACCGACTATCTAGTTTAATTCATATTGAGACCGGTGTTTGGCAAGATTGTTTGCTTTCTGGTCTCGTCTTTATTCTAGGTATAGAAACACTGCTTCAAACTATACACAGAAAACTAAAATAAAAACAAACAAAACGCAAAAAATCATTGAGTATGCTGAGGACATCGCATTGTTTACCAAAACTGTGTGCAAAATTTTAGATGAAGTTGAATCTCTCAATTATGCATCTGGATTTCAGCTAACATTAATGAAAACCAAAACGCTCATGACTGGGTCGAACAATTTTTCAATGACAAAAGTAGAAGATTTAAAAATACTAGGAAAAAAATCTAAACAATCTTCTTCTGAAAGCGCAAAATATAGCTTCAAATCGATGCCATTGCGTGCAAGAAGCATCAACACTTCAATTTTTATGAGAAGTCAGTTGATGTACTAGTTTAGATATCTAGAAATCAAAAAGACTTTCATAGTAAAAAAAATGATGATGATCAATTTTTTGTGGAATAGACAGAGACATTCCTTGAACAAATCTTTTATACTGTTCTGCTAATAGAGACGGTATTGACTTCCATAATCCTGAAACGCAAACTTCGGCTGGCAAAATGATAGATCTTGCGAAAAACGGATTAAAGCAAAAAAAAATGTAATATCGATTATCAAATCCGGACATTTACAAATCCGGATACTACTTTAAACGAGAGTATCGACATTACAAATCTCTTGCTAGCAAAACTTCGCCAAGTTTAAATAATCTCAGGGAAGTTAATAGAAGAATTGAAGAAAGAGACTAAAAAAATTTAAAATTCATTAGATGACGAGTTTTTGAATACGTTGATGAACTTCGCCCAAAAACATTTAGAAAAAAAAACCTTGACATCACTAGACAAATAGACAAAAAAGTCATATATCTGCTATTCTTGAACAGTTAGCTGGAAAACCAAGCAAACGGTTGAAGAACACAAGGACACACCCATTTTTCTACTCTTGTTAAAAATATTTTGAAATTTTAAATACCTGTTCTTCGAAAATTCAAAAGATGAGGCAATTAGATCAACGTTACCCATGACTAACGTAATCAAGCTGATTTAAAACAGAAACACATTTGGACTAAAGTTTTTAGTTGCTAAATTAGTTTCGTCCTGGGTTAAAGAAGAGAGCTTTTATATTACTCAACTGTACTTATTGTAAATATTGATTAATTACTTATAAACTTTATACTACTTTTGTTAATATGATTAACCTGAAATTAATCTATGACTCCTACACATTTATTCTAACAATTTGAACTGGCTACTCTGCCTTACACTGGAACTGTTAAAGCCTACCAAATAATCTTATTTTTTTGTAGGGGGTAGGCGGAGAAGGAAAGAGTGGAAAATAGCTAAGAGCGTTTTATATTAACTTTAAGAATACAAAAAATTATACATTTTACGTTCACAATGACCATTGAATCAATTTATAGTTATGCGTTTCCTTGAGCAACCACAGTGTCAAAAACACCTGGATTGATATTTTTGAAGTAAAAATGGCACGTAAGCTTGAAAAATCTGATTGCAATTATAAAACTTATTAGAAGACTTCAAAACGTACAATGTGAAAGTTTTTGTGCGTTATCAAAATATAGTATAGAACAGTCTAGAAAAATCAGACATGGTTGCCTAAAACAATTGTTTTTGAAAGCTCAAAATTTGGTTAAAAAACATAAAACTTAGAAATTTTGTTCTGTTACGTTTTTTATTGGAAAAAAACAGTTTGCATAATGTTATTTCTTAAAATGGCAAACAACTGCGTCTGCACCTGAAAAGCTGCAAAATAGATAAAACAAGAAAAAAAATAAAAAGGTACTCAATAAAACAATTTGCATGACTGAATGGGTTGATGAAGCAGTTAAATCAAATTAGGAAGATCACTTACTTTCTATTTTTGGATAGTATATATCACTAAACATTTTTTAATAGAAGCAACTAATTTTACAAGTAGATTTGAACGAATTGTGCAAATAAAATTCATAACTGGAGTTGTCCTTAAAACTGTTTCAATCAATTATGATCAATCAATCTGCGTTATAATTAATTCAACTTTGAAACAGTTA
This sequence comes from Convolutriloba macropyga, assembly GCF_964194025.1. Classification (NCBI taxonomy): domain Eukaryota; kingdom Metazoa; phylum Xenacoelomorpha; order Acoela; family Convolutidae; genus Convolutriloba; species Convolutriloba macropyga. Next base: position 18,193,860 of record NC_134474.1, read on the forward strand.
AAAACAAAAATTGGGTTTTCGAGATTTTAAGCTTGATCATAACTGAAAATTAGATATTTTTTATCCAAGCAATCCTGATTTTAGTCATATGAAATATTTGGTAATCAAATAACTTATTTTAGCAAACTGATATCATTGATTTGATTTACAATTTCTAGAAAGTTGTCTCTAAACACATTAAGCAAAGATAAAGAACGAGAAATCGCAATCAAGTGGTTCAATTTTTCAAGACTTTTACAATGGTACCACATCTGCATCACTCCGCAATTAACATTGACTAGCCAAAAAAGTCATGACGAAAACAATTGAGCTGATATGAACTTCTTAACCCAAATTCTATGGATGAATGGACCAATCATGGAACCTGTTTTTAATCGGCTCAACCTGTTCCCTAAATTTTTGTTTATTGTATCCATTGCAAATTATGTTTTTTTCCTAATTCTAACAGGTATTTTTAAGTGCCTCGAATATGAAGTGTAAAACAAAAGAAAAAATGAATACTTTGACCTCAATGATTCATCGAGAAATCAAAAAACTGAAGATGCTTCTCAAATAATTTATTCAATTTTTCAAGAGTGTTCTAATGGTACCTCAATTTAATCCCTGAGAAAGAACTATCCATTGGCCAAAAGTGTGTAAAAAAAAGAAGGCCTCGTATATCGTTCCTACACCCAAATCATTATGATTGTTCATCAGAAGTTTGAAGAAAGGTCAAATGACAAAAAAATTCGATTGTTTTCATAAACTAGAAAATCCGCGAAATATTTTTAAAAACGTTTTTAAGCGTTTTTAGAAAGGACTTTAATTTCTTCATTCTGTCTATGCTAATTAATAACTTTAACTGCTGCATTGTTAAAGATTCGAATGGATCAAATGTTGAAACTTGGCTCAGTTTCAAAATTAAATTGTGATGAAAAATGTACCTCAGTTAGCTGTTTGCACTAGTATTCTACTAATTACCCACATAGGTGAGGAGTAAAAGTATTTACTTTAAATTTATTTTGACTAACATCACACTTACAGAGCCCCATGATATTTTTCTCAGACTGAAATTTGCAACTATTGAAAATTTTTGAAAAAACCTTAACAAATATGCAAGGAAATTTTAATATGCATGGCAAAAAAAAATTTTGAGTAAACCTTTTTTGAGTAATAATAGCAAGTTTTTGGACAAAACACTCACTAAAAGGGAAGGACTCTAATTAAATGAGTGCCTATGACAATAACTGAAGTCAAAATATAAAGCAGCAAACACTCTGCACTTCAGTTTTTGAGTCTTAGTACGCTGTAATCACCAATAAACCTTCCTTCAAAGCTTTCAAGTAATACCTCCCTTGTCGAAAGGTTATCGTTTTTTAAATAGGTCGGTATCGTTATCTTGTTGTTGGTATCGTTTTTTTGTGAGCCAAAAATGAAGTTAGCTCTAGAGGTTTTTACGCCGTTATCGTCGTTTTTGTTGAGTTTTTAACCAGATTAAGTATCGTCAATTTTTAAACCAAAAAGAAATTCTTTATCGTCGTTTTTAAAACCTAAGAGATATTCGGTATCGTCATTTCTTAAAAATAAGAGATCATCAGTGTTATTGTTTTTGAATTAAAAAATCATTGCTATCGTCATTTTTTAACGTACAAAATTGTCGTTATTTTCAAAAAAAAATTCCGAAACAGATTGTGCTCTTTTGCTCTTAAAGTGTTCATATAAACTATTTTAATTGTGCTAAGGTGTGAAAGAAGTTCTACATTTCACATTCGTACTTTCTCCACCTAGAGAGAAACAACGGCTGAGCTAAATTGAGCTCGTACTATCTGTCAAGCTGCTGCAATTCATTTAATACACACAATTCATTGACAAAATTCAAATTATATCAACTTAAAATTGGGATCTGGTACACAACAGCATGCCTACGAACTTTATCGAAAAACTAACAAGCTCACAAGAAGTATTTGTAAGAACTCTTCGAAGAAATGGGTTAAGATTTCTGAACAAAGAGGCACAAAAAATTTCAAAATTGGACAACCAATCACTCATGTTTCTCCAACAAGATTTCTCTTGTGCATTAATCAAAGATTGTTGGCTAATTGTGTCCAAAAAAGAGCGTGATGTACTTGAATGGTTGACAATAGTCCCGATCCAAATGTAGAATTATTGACAATTGCAAAGCAACAATTACCAAAACAGAGTTATTTGGGAAGTTTTCGACAAAAAAGTTGTGTTCATAATTCATTGCCGGCTCTCTACAGAGTTTACCTCAGGATATTAATCATAATTAATCATAATGGATATTGATCACAAAAATTATCTAGCAGAAAACTACTGCTTTGAGCTCGTTTTAGGAGTCGCAAAAACTATCTTGGTTATTCAATAAAACTTTTAGTTCCTTGTTCTGTGTTCATTAGGTGCGCAAAGGCTAATTTTTTAAATTTTGCAATAAAAAAAGTTGCCAGTACAGCATCACTTTTATAGTTCTTAAATGAAAAGAATGTATATTTAGCTCACAATTGGCTCCAGCTCATAAATGATACAGGCCTGAATTGATGGCATATGAGATGTAGTGGTTGACAAATGCATTGTAGATGTCATTTCGTATCTGTTGAGAGAGCGTAGCCTGACTGACACAGAAGAAGTGGTTCAGGTTCTCATCACAATAGGAATTGTCGTAGCTCCACCGGTGCGAATTACCCTTGAAAAGTTCACAAATACACGTCATCGATTTGAATGTTTATAAATTTGATTTCTTTATGAGATCGCCTAAGATGAGAATAAATTTTAAATAAAATGTAAATTAATAAGTTACTGAGTCATGTTACTGCTCAGATTTTTTGTACGTCCATGACAAAAGCAATAAAAATAATTTTGTTTCTTTTCCTAATAAAAGAGCGAAAAGATAAACGTTCTGCTGATGGAAAAATTTCAAGAGAGTGTTTTTCAGTTGAAATAAGATAATGTTGATCATGCTGTTTGAAAAAAAAAGTACATAACAAATCGTTCTATTGGAATTTACGTAATCAGTTTGTGCATTTGATGACCTAACAATTGCAATTTTTCTATGTATTTCTGAAAATAAACAAATAAATGGAATTTCTGTCTCCATAAAAAAATAGTGTTTAATTTAGAATAGCTGACACTGACCACTGTCCTCCGTCTGAAGCAGGAAAACTCGCCCACTTTGTTCTGCATGGCGAAGTACTCTGCCCTCCAGGGTGGGTTGAATTGTTCCAATAATGCCTCACCTGTGTTTTCATTGTCAGTCACGTGCAACGGAGTCTCACAAATGTCTGTAAAGAATATTCCCAAAAATTTATTCTTTACATATGTCTCTAAAAATTATGTTTGAAGTTGATGATTAGGCTTACTCAGGTCAGATCTATGTCACTTTGAAAATGCCATGAGTGGATAGATGAGCTCCATTGTTTCTTGGTAAAGAGACAACCAATGCAAAAGCATAGATGGTTTGAAATAAGATGGACAAGATAGTACTAAAATTTTAAATGCTCTCGGTATCGTGTCCAAGTTTTCTGTTAACAAAATTGCAGAAAAAAAACGAGTTTTCTTACTATTAGGACATCTACCCCCTCGAACACAAACTCCCAAGGAAATAAGAATTCACATTAATTCTGATTTTCGCTCTTGCTTGTTTGTGTTAGTTTCATGAAAGGTCACAATGGGCGCAAAAGAATAACCAAGCCAGCTCAACCTGCAATTCTTCCAAAATGATAATGGGTAAACTTCTTTACCATTTTCTTCAACCTTAGAGTGAGAGAGCTCATTTTGGTGCTTGCCTTTCACGGAACGAACTGCAGGAGAATCAAAATTGTTTGAATTGCGCTTAAATTTTTTTTCCAGTTTTTAATCATCAGTAAAAGATGGAGACTGTGAAAAGAAGAGTCTAGAACAAATTGAGAAAGTTGCAGTTAGTTTTTATTGATCTTTCGCTTTAATCTAAATATAGTTTACGTGTGACCACATCTTTGGCCATTATTGCAAGAATGACGGCTATTATTAAAAGAAATCAGAAAAAAACAGACCTAAGCACCAAAAGTTTTATTGTCAATTTTTGCTATAGAACTTTTTTCTTGTAATTGAGAGCTCCCATATGAATAACTGCGAGCGGTTTCTTGAACAAAATCCAATGCTGAAACATTTAAGGTAATTTTGATACAAGTTTTACAATTGTTTGCCAACGTTTTTTACTTGGCAACATCCTACAGTGAATGTATTAAGGAGTTGTCGGTCGCAGAGGTTTATATCGTGCGAATATTGCTGGAAGAACGAGGATCTTGACGCCAATATTTGTCATTGAAAGCAACTCTAATGCTCAGATTGGAACTGTTGATTCTGTTTTCAGTCCTTTTTTCAGTTTACTTTTCTCAGAAAAAGACAATTCAAAAACAATTTGTCTCCATCAAAAGTCACGAATAACAATATTTATGTTACAGAGAAGCTCTGCCGGAATTTATAAAGCAGCGGTTTCGATAAAGGCAAAATTTTCGTCCCCAAGATTATGTTCAGTGGGGGTGATTTGTGCACTAGTTTTGTCACGAAATTTGTCACGTTCTTTTATCTTTCTTGTGCTTGAGTGCGAAGATTTAAGCTGCGGTTTCTTCTACATTAGTCACAGCACTCTCTTTTTAGTACTGCTTCATCTATATTTTTTCCCACTTTAGCCTGCCGTATTTGTCATTTCGCAATTGTTATTTGCAGAGCTTAAAAGACCACTGGTTCTTCTAGTTCCAAGGGTTCAGGTGTTCATCAGTGTGAGCAGCAAGCGGGCGCAAGCGGGCGCACAGACACCGCGAGATAGCAAACATCCTTAACAGGTCAAGTAACCGGTATCAGTCTTGTCCATTACTTCACACCAGCCCTCAAAAAATTATTCGACAAATTATAGTGCTATCGAAAATGTTTACTAACCTAATGTTCACCCAAACTTCAAAAAAGTTTCTACAAACATAAATGTACAGTTAAAATTTTTTCATCAACTTTGAACCCCGCGCATCTGCAAATCATAGTGTTCCTTGTGTATCTTATATCTTAAGTTTTCTGAGTTTTGAGATTGATCTTAAAAAGTTTTTTTTAATAAAAAAGAAGATAAAAACTGTGGTAGCTTGAAATGTCATCCACAGTACTCGCCTTTCTTCTTTTGTGTCAGAAATGGTATACTACTCATATAAAATGTGATTGATGGTCGAAATTAAATTCATAGATCGTTTGCTTTGAGCATAAATGATTCTTCTTCTCTGCTAAGTCAGTTCTTTAAGGTCGTTTTCTTTAGTTTCCTCAGTAGCCAAAACAAAAGTAGGCAAAATTCGGTGTTAAAAAAACGGCATTATTTGCTTTCATTGTGTTCATTTGAGTATGATTTTTCCTTGGCTCTCATAGGCGTGTTAATTGGCTGTTGTACACAGTCAAAAATTTGCAAACGAAGAGTGCTTCACATAAAGGAAATCGATTTACAAAGCTTGTTCCAAAAACCGAGATTGCGTTATAAATCATGCTTCACATAAAACAGTTTGTATAAAAATCGCTTTTCAGAGACAAAGTTAAATTCTAATTCAAAACAGTGATTCATGGAAAAAACGTATTTCTTTAACTCATGTATCAAAGGTCCTATTATAAATCATGTGGACATTGGAGAAGCCGAATCTTGAACAAAAATTTGTAACAAAAAGAAAACATCGTACGAATATTATTCAGCACTGAAGTGGAATGTGGACTAAAATGAGGATTTTTTCTGGTTAACTGTCGGCTATGTGCCGTTTATGTCGGCTATGTGCCGATTATGTTCCGTCATTCAGTCTAGGATGTTAGGGTTGTTTGTTATTCGGTCTATGTCAAAAATGAACAATTTTCTCTAAATCGTATGCAATTCATATAGTTCTTGCATAGTGAAATACGTATAGGGGGATAACAACTAATTCTCCAAATTTGTTTGACTATTTTGTTGTCGTATTTCTGTTTCAAAGACTCCTGTTGCCCAAAATAACACTTTTTTTCAAAATTGGTGAAAACTAAGCAAACTGTTAGTGACAATTTTCTCCCGCTTACGAGGTTTTAGAATCTGTGATTGCTTCTTAGCGTTCCATTTGTGATGGTTTTGCAGCACCAAAAAGGACGCAAATAAATTAAAGGAAAAAGTATGGATTCAGAATCTTAGCAACCGAAGAAAGATGATACACTATGGTAATAAAAAACTACAAACCGCGTGATTTCTGCTTTTAACGCTTGATTTGTGCTTCATAAACATAATTTTAGCTAAGTCGTGAAAAGGGTGCCCAATGTAGAAGCTTTAAGAGAAATTTGGTTTCTCATTTTGCCAGTTCAAACGGAAAAGATGGTTAAACTGCTTTCTTTCTCCACAGTTTGCCAAGTTTTTACACTAGGAGATGTCGAATTTTCGTGAACAAAATACAAAAACAATTTAACTTGGAATCAAGCTCCAATGCCTAGTAACAATACAAGCGTTACCTGAAACATAACAGCTTCGAGGCCAAAAATTGGGAGAGAACACAAAAGCTGTCGAAAAATCCAATTAAAATTTAACAATGTTTTTAAAGGCCGCAAAAACTCACTAGAGTGGATTAGAGTGACTCGTAGTGTTTTCTTTTGCTACAATACAAACTCAAGAGGTAGACTCAGACGAATTCTCAAAAAAATATCTTTTTTGCAAGAGTTGCTGCGAAAATTCAGTTTGAAGAAGAAAAGCAACTCAAATGTTTTCGTTCAAAATGGTGTAATAATATGCTAAAACGTCTCTCTTTCTGGGAAATTAATGCTTTTGTTGATGAAAATAGAGTGCGCATCTACAGCGACGGAACAATTTGAGTGTTCAAAGAAATTGCAGGAGAGTTTCTGGTAAAAAAAAGAAACACAAAAAACTTGAGTTCCGAAAAGCGGTCACTTACAGAACAAATTTTTCCAGGGAAAGAAGTGGAAGTTACTAACGAAATTTGAATGAGACGTCGTGCGAAACCTGTATGAAAACTAAACAAACCCTCTGCTGGACGTTATTCAAGCTAAGAATGTAATGAGGCGTTATTAGAGATTAAATTTAAATCAAATTGTTGTATTATTTGATGTTTGTAATGTTTTTTTTAAAAAACCTTCTGTTGTACGTAGTTTTTTAGTAGCATATTGTATATCATTCATACTAATCGTACAAAAATCATTTATGACTTTCTCTAATAACTGCAGGAGCATACTCCAAATTTTGTATATCTTTTGTGGAACCATGTGTCTTTTTGTATGACTAATAAAATGTATGGGAAGCGCAATATCACACCACTATTCACCGCTGTACATCTCAAACACTATGACTGCAAATTGCGGATCCGTTACCATTTTGAGGCTAGAAGCACAACTACTGCCCCCTCTCTACGAAATCGAAATAGTTATACACTTCCTTAGCTAGCTGTTTTATTCAACTGACCACCTTTATCTTCTTAATTGTATCAGTACACTTTTTGTGCTTTCCACTCTTTGATCAAAATCCTGCTCGGTCAGATTCCTTTCAAGAGCACCCAGTTGGCGAATGGTGGCAGAATATTGCAAAAATTTCAATTCATCTAGAGCATTTGTTAGGAACTTGATCTACAGA